>NW_008824467.1:2966739-2990372 GCF_000699105.1 Pygoscelis adeliae | reverse complement strand
TAGCTCAGTCTTAGCACTGCCTCTGCACTTCTCAGTCATCCTCTGTCAGAAGATAGGCTTCTTACAACACCTTATTTGTACCACAAAACATCAGCTTCTCCAGACTTATTGGAATGTGATGTGCGCGTCAGGGTGAGTGTGCGGTGATACTGTTGTGCTGTTTCTGACATACATAACTCTTCATAGGATCAGTGAGTGCTGGTGGCATCTACTTTTAATCTTATTCATCCTCTGACTTTCTGGTCATATAGAGGTGCTTCCTCTTGTGCTTTGGGACCATGTGAGCAGCCTTTTTGGCTTGAGAGTGAGGAGTCATTGGTTTTCTCAGAATGGCTTGCCAGTGGGTGGTTTCCCGCTTTCCATGAGCTACAAAGGTTCCTAAACAAGTTAGATTTTAAGAGTTCTGGCCACCTGGAACTCATGTCCCAGGTACTCAGGTCAAGTGCTTCACCTGGTCCATATCAGATTGTGAGAAGTTGTTGCAGTACTCTCTTCCAAACCACTACAATATGATTTCTCCTCCCCCCCCTTTTTTTTTTCCTTCTGTAACAGGGGTTGTGGATGGATGCAGTCTGAATGAACCAAGATTTCAGTATGGTTAGGTTGTTGCTCTCTTCACTCTTCCAGTACTTTAGTTCTTTCTTATAATACCTGCTGGAGTGGAAGGACCTGTAGGACTTGGTCTTTTGTGAAAGCTTGTTAACATTTATTTCTTCTCACCATCTGCTGTTTTCTCAGACTGTTGTATTTCCACATGCCCCTCATTTCACAGATTCCTGAAGGAGTTATTGCAAATGTAGTCACATGTCTGAGCAGTTTCTCAGTGGGATTTGAAGCTTGTGCTTCGGATTTTCATGGGTCCTCCCTTTTAGCCCTTGGATTCTTGTAGTCTTCTGTCCACAGGATGCTTGTTCCTTACAGCTGTTGTCTCAGAAGCCTTTCATGGCTTATACCTATTATCAAGAATGGGACTTCTGTATGCTTTACTCACCTGCCAAGAGGTTTGTCCTGGGACTCTTGTCTTAACTAAAAGGTTCTGGCTGCTAGTGTGCAGTCTGTACTTCATACCCTTTAATGACTAGGAAAGCTCTTTCCTTTTATCTTTACAGGCCCAGGCCCTTGCAGAAATCTCCCTGGTTGTCTCCACCACTGGGAGAATCTTATAATTTCCATGTAACACCTACCTAAGTGAATCTCCATTTGTATGCTGACATGGTATTTAAACATTGCTATTAGAATGTTTACTGAATGTAAACTTCTGACCAAAGTCAGTTTACAAGAGCTCAGGTAACCTTAGTATTTCTCTGCAGTGTTTCTGTTCAGGATATTTGCTACTTCTGCTCAACACTTTCACTAACGTGATGCCTGAAGATTCAGCGCTGCTGCAGCCTTCCATAGTCATATTACAGTTACAGCTCAACAGAGCCTATACCAAGTGTTTTTTGTCAGGACAATTGGAGTTGCCCACTTTAGAATGTACATGTGGATCCTCTCTTAAAGGAAGGTTACATTCCAGTAACAGGTGTTCTTTGAGACACAGTCCACCCTGTACATTCATATACCCTCTTCTTTACATTTCCTTAGGCTTGTCTTTGTACAATTAATTGCAAAAAAAATTGAAGAGTAGAGGCATTTCTTTCCCCACTTTCTTGGCACACTGTGCCTCAGGATTGGAAGGTTGAATGGAAGGTTTTGACAGGTAATGCAAAGGGAAAATTAGTAGGGAGTCACTTGGTAGGATATGTTTAGAATATGGCATATATCTTGAATATTATTACTACTATGTAACCTTTCTGGTAATTCGCAGATTCATGGTGAACAGCTGTTCAGGTTTTATGGTGAGAGGTAGAATTTAGTTTAAAATGTAATAGTAAGTACTGGTTTTTTGAGTGCCATTAAAACAGGTATGGCTATTATGTACATTTCTTATTTATACAGAGGAAATGGCTACATACCTACGTTATGTAAGAAGGCTAGATTTTTTTGAAAAGCCGGACTATGACTACTTAAGAAAGCTCTTCACAGACTTACTTGATCGGAAAGGCTATATGTTTGATTATGAATATGACTGGATTGGCAAACAGTTGGTGAGTACGATTAAGCTATTAGTAATATACTGGGTTTTTTGTGCAACCAGTTTTGAGCCAGTGCTAGTCTTGAGTTTCAGAATACATGTGCGTCTCATGGCTGCTATTAACGTTGTGAACAGCTGCTATTATAAACCTGTTTTCAGTTGCATTTTCAAACATTATCTTTTGGCTTGAGATGTTTCATATTGAGTCTCTCTCCAAACACTCAATATCAAAGTAAATCTCTGTTCAATCCAAAATGAGGTTGTAGGAATTCAAACTGGTTTTTGAGTTGAGGAAGGAGTTTAAAACTTTGCAGATGATTGTTATTATTGCATGTATTTTCTTGCTTTTGGGGAATTTCTTGCTCCCAGTATTTTTAAAATGTAGAGCAATTACTTCCCTGCATCTGCCGTATACTCCAGGTATTTATCAGTTCATTATGAAGAAACTGTCTATATGCAGTTCTAATGAAATATGATGTAGAATATCAGTTTCCATCATAGTGCGTCTAAAGTTACAGAAAATACTGTGTTTATATTCTTTAAAGAAAGGGTAAAAGATGAATTTTTCAGGACCTCAAATTTTTCCTTGCTTCTTTTTAATAAGTAGGGAAGGGGTTGTGTGTGTAAGTTGGACAATTTTGGATTATACATTTTACCCTTCCTTGTGTGACTCTCTGAAAGAATGATAGTATTTTATTGCTAAATCTTTTTTCAGTGTTTAGCATTAAAAATTACTTTAAGCCTTTTTCCAGACTTTCATCAGAATGTCGTAACTGCTAACTGCAGAAAATATGAGCCTAAAGTCTTTCAGAAAATTATCCGATAATACTCAGTTTTGCTGTTTCATGAAAATGTGTAAGTTTTGGTTTGACTTTTTTCTCTGTAATTAGTAAATATCTAGTGAAGCTTTTGCTTTAATTTGATAATTTTGGGTTATGTAAACTGTCAGATTTAAAGATTAATTTCTATTACAAACCAGTAACTTTTGGTAAGACTTAGAAATTTATTTTTTTTACCAGTTGCTACATATTGTTTATATTTGTAGCCTACTCCAGTGGGTTCAATACATTCAGACCCTGCACTGTCTTCAAACAGAGAAGCATATCAGCACAGAGATAAAATGCAACAATCCAAAAATCAGGTAAATTGCTCATGTAACATTATCAACATTACTTTGTCTTTTGTCTAATGATTTGTGCTCTGTTGTTGCTTTTATTAGAACTCCAAAATAAAATTGACTCCAAGTTTTCTTTGTTTTTTCATTGATTTAAGTAGGTCCTTGTTAATGTATTTCTACATCTGTAGACCTTAACATGTCCTAAAATGTTGCTTGTTTGATGCTATGGTATAATGTAGCTTACATCAGTAGTGAATTTTCTCTCTGCTGATACTTCTTGAATTATTTTTTTTAGTTCTCTGTCTCTAATTACTGTCTCTTCCCCATATACTATATCATCTGTTGGGGTTCTAACATGTATGTATAACATTTTCACTTTTTTTATAAACCAGGATAATGACCAAGGTGGTAAAAACGTTAGGAATTTACATCAGTGTCCATTTACCTAAGCTAAGTTACAGAGTTGTGTTGGTGGCCTTTGTTTCTTACTAGGAATTTTGAGTTTTAACTACTTTACTTCTCTGTGAAAATGTATGTGTAGGCATATGTAAGTATGCAGATAATGTTGATGTACAATCTATATAGGAATTGAGTATGTAGTGCTTCTGTGCTTTTTAAAAATAATATATAATAATTAATGCATGACTTGTTTATTTTGAGAATTTTTATTTCTTCTTTTGCATATATTCCTAATGCATTAAAAAATGATAGTCAACAGACCATAGAGCAGCTTGGGACTCACAGCAAGCCAATCCACATCATTTGAGGGCTCACCTAGCAGCTGAGAGACATGGTGGCTCAGTACAGGTATTTTCTGCTTCTTTGCATGACTTAATCAGTCATTTTGCATTATATAATACTAGTTTCCTGTAGTGCATGACATGATTCCTATTTTCATATTAAGCTCGCTTTCCAGTAGTGTTCAGAATGTTCCTATTATTCCCTACTTCACAATTGCCAAACTGAAAGTAAAACAGGTGCAGCAAACTATGGATCTTTTTGTATGTGGAATTACTGCTACGTGTTTCTTAGTGAAAGCCTAAAACAATGGAACCATATCTCTTTTTGAGGGAATATACACTTACATAAGTGTGAGCAACTGAAGCTTAGACATTTGATATATTATTCAGTTGTATTAGCAACTAAAACGCTATTGACTGAATTCAGTGTTGTTTAAGTCATGTTTTTTGTTCCTTAAGCAAACTTCAAATGAAAGTGTTTAGTAGTGATTTTTGCTTAAACTTTACTACTTTTGTTCAAACAATAGTTGACTAGAAGAATGTTTCCCAGGGCAATACTTCACACTTATCAGTGGAAAAATGAGTAGAAACCGACAATTTTTCCGTTATTATTAGTTTACTTCATCTTCAAAGAGCTTTTTTTCGTGGTTTGCTCTTAATTTTACTTTTTTGCGTCTTGCTCTTTGAATATATTTAGGGGCGAGATGGCTGGGATAATACATAAGGAACTCTAAATTTAATATAGAAGGATTCAAAATGCCAGCTGAAAAGTCTATATGAAGTTTTGAGCATTCAGTCTGAAATTAAAATAATTTAGCTTTGTAAAGTGTTTTCTGGGGAAAAAAAAATTTTTTTTTGTCTGCTGCATTTTTTATTCTGACAATCTAAGTTACATATATTTGTTCTGAAGTTTTGTTTTAGAAAAAAATTGTTGATGCCTGAAGAAAGAATGAGAAGTTCAGGGTAAAGAAAACAGTGCTGTAGTCTTATCAGTGTGATAATTCCATACCTTCTTTAAATGCTTTGAAATTCAATTCAAACTTAGCATTCTGTAAATTTTGCTGCTTTAGAAACTACTGTCATGTGTCATGTAAGAAAAGCTAGTAGATGATAATTATCACTATGCATCAAGAAAAGTTTAAAAATTGTTCTATGCTTCCCATTAACAAATATTTTGAAAACTTTATCTGTATATTTAACTTGAATTGCAATAGTTCTCTCAACATCAGTTTTAAAGGTAGTCATTTTTCTTTTGAGAACAGTATAGTAATGTGGAATCAAAATTGGATTTGAAATTGTATCTTCCAAAATTATTACATTCTTATTTTTTTTTATTTTTTAGGTTAGGAAAATACATATTTAACTTGTAAATTCCAGTTAGTAGAACTTTCAAATCATATATCATATCACTCTTTTGGCAATCATAGCACTTAAGAAACCTTTTATTCTTTCTCAGGTAAAATGTAACAATCACAAGAGATTTTATTCCATTGTAACATATGTTAAATACCCTTTGGGAGTGGGGAGAACATTTTCTAGGAAATACCAGTAGTATTCCTTTCTGTTAATATAATGTTCTTCCTTTTTTTTTCTCAACGGATATGGGCATTCTGAGTTCAGATCACTTAGATTAGTTGAGACTAAACAGTTGCCATGTAAAAAGAGCAGTGTGCAAAACTGCATCCATTTGGTCTGTGTCTTTGAAGATCAAGTGTTGTACAGAAGGGTATTTTCAAGCCAGCTTAATTGGGTTGCTTTTTAGTGGGGAGTGGTCATGCTTCCTCATTAAGAGCACTTATAAAGCTGTATAATATTTTCAGTTTTGTTTTGAAGTTTGAGCCCTTGACTGTTATCAAATACCCCTTTGTTGTAGTGATACTAACTGAATCATGCTATTAAGTTGGACAATTAGCTAGCAAGTTTAACTGGATTCCTAACAGCCCCCAAGAAGACAAGTTCTAAAAGTGCCACAGATAATTGTTCAAAGGAAAGTTGAGTCTAAGGTATGAAATTAAAGTGTATTTATTTTTTCTGTGACCTTAGTGAGTCATTGTTCATCTTTGAGATCAGTTTTATGCTGAATTACCCTTTTTTCTGCAAGATATGAAAATCTGGCAGATAATTTTATTTTAAAGTGACGATGGAATGTTTTTTAGGTCACTATTATTACAGTCATCTGTAATACTACTGCTGATGTCATCTCTGAGATCCTTTTGTAGAAGATTATTAAAATATCTTAGTGATTCTTCACTATGGCACATTAAATTCAAGTGGACTGAATGTTGGTATGTGTGTATATGTATGTTAGTACATATTTTTATGCTCTTAGTAACGATGTTCAAGTGGGAAACATTCAGGTTCTAAATGATTTGTTCATTAATAGTAATGAACAATCATTTGTTGTTCATTAATACATTGAATATGTATTAATAGTAATTACTATTAATTATTTAATTCATTAATAGTAATCATTCTGGTTTTTGTATTAACTTAAATTTATACATTATAACTTTATCCCAAACTCTCTAGGCCTTTGTTAGAGATATACTAATGTTTTTAATCACGTCTGATTTTACCTTGTAGCGTCAGTTCATGTTTAAAGTTCAAGTACTATTAGCAAATTGAGTTGTAAAGGGAAGACCTCCAGAAATAGTTCACATCCCTTCTTCCACTTTTCTGTATTTAGAATAAGGTAAAAATGCTGTAGTATGGCAGTCTGTCTTTCTAGTTTGTGTTGTTACAACACCTTGTTAATGAGATGCAACTTGTACCTCCCAGCAATTCATTCAGCAGCTTCCTGTGTCTTTATTTTTATAAGTTTGCCTCAGTTCCCAAAAATGTCAGTTGTACAGCACTGATTTGTTTCCTTCTCTACATGAACTGCAAACTGCTTATGCACTCATAAAGGCTGTACTAATCTGTTCGTTACTTTTTTTTCATCACTTGCTAGCTGATCTCCTTCCTCTTATGCTTTCTCTTTCTGTGTTCCCATTTGGAAATTCTTAAAAGGAGGTCAGATTAAAAGATCAGGTTAAAGAGTTCTCAGTGAAGTGCCATAGGTCTTGAAAGGTGCTTCGGAACTGCTTGAAAGCTTAGATATTTGATGTAAGTAGTTTTTGAGTTGTAAGACACCTCTCCTTCAAGATGTCAAGATAGCAATGTGTTAGATGAAACAAATCAATTTCCCTTAGCTTTTGTGAATTAAAAAGGTAGTGTGAATTTTTTTGGTTCTTTTGTCTTAACTGGAAGCTTTTTGAAGGTAAAACATAGCATTCTGTAGTATCACTAATGAATTTCTTAGGCATGAAGGCTGGCTTTATTTTTTTGAAGAGTGGAGAGTTCAGTTACTGAGATTGGTAGTGAAATGAAGGATTATTTTCTATGTCTTTTTTAAATTTTGCAATTCCGTATTGTGATTATAAGCATGAAAATCAGCAAAATTTGTTTTATAAGAGACTTTCTGACTGATTTTTGAACGTAGCAAGTAAAAGATCAGTTAACATACTAATCCAAACCAAAGCATGGTGCTAGCCTGAAGACTCACTGTTATCATTTGGGGAACTGGTATTCAAGCTTAACTTTGCCGTATTATAACTGGCCCTTATCAAGCTTCTAAAGGACCATATCTAAGAAACTAATCTGTTCTGCAATTAATATGTCTCATTATTAGGTAGTGGGTCTAGTATTTTAAGTTTGTTTGCCTTATGGCATAGAGGGTAGCAAGAAACAGCCAATGTGACACATATGCTTCTTTATATATGTGCTCTTCAGATTAAACTTTTAAAGAACTTAAATCAAGTTGATTAAATTTGAAGGAACTAAATTTAAACTAGGATAAGATCTGCTATCAAAATGCTTAAAGTTGTTTTAGATTTTCAGTTTAGTGGTTAATCTCCCACTTGTATGTAGGTGAGTAGCTTAAGTTAATCTTCAACATTGGAAAACTTCTAATTTGAAACTTAGTTTAACATATTAGTTTTCAGAAACCTAATTCTGTGACTATTTATGGAAAAATGTTCATGTAGTTTTTGTTAATAGAATTTTTAGGTGCAAAACCATAACTTAAATATCTACATTTTTTCACTATAATTGTATACAATTCTGTAAAGAGATGAATTGTGCCTCCCATCTTTCATCAGGCTACTGAGGAAATCCAGTCCAACTCCAGTCATAAGTAGAGAAATGAAATTAAAAATTTCTTTTTAAGCACTGTTAGTTTTGTGTATCAGTTCTCTCTCCTTTCCTAAAGTTTTAGATTTTTATGTGGATCCACTATAATGAATCTTCTTTGTGCCTTATTTGTGGTACATCCTGGCTAATAGTTGGTCTAACTTAAGCCCATATGCTCCAGGATCAGGAGTGTACAAGTGTTAACACTGCTTCATTTACCCTGCATTATCAGTCTTTTACCAAATACACTTTTTGGTCAGATTGAAAAATATTTTACTGATGTCACAGGGAATTAAATTCTGGCATTGTAGGTTGTTTTAGCAAGGTACAGAACTTATGATTGTAAGATCATACAGTTGTAGCCTTACTGATACTGGAGCTGAAGCACTCCTTCCTATCTCTTGTTTTCCTTTAAATGAGTCTTTGCTAGTTTTTTTTAAAGGTAAATATTTTACTCTGTTGCAGGTCCATTAATTCTTGGTTCTTCATCTTACTGACACCGTTTCTAGAGCTGTTCTCAGCAGCAGTAGACTAGAGTGAAACTCAAGGCATTTGTGATTCTGGAGAAGCATGACTGATGCTGGTTTTTGGACTACTGATACCCTTTGGTTCACTTATGCTTTCAGAGGTCACAACTCTTTCCAGAAAGATGAACTTTGTTTTCCTCCCATTCAAACTAAGCCATGCAACAGGCAGTTATACTTGATCGTATTTGGTTGTGTATTTGGTGGATGTGTCTGGTGTATGTATATGGGAAGGACTGAGGTCTTTTTCTCCTTGATCTCTATCTCTTTGATAGAGATCAACTAGAGTGAGGCAGGACAGTCTTCTGCTATCTAGTGCGAAGTCTTCTGCAAAGTTTGTATTGAAGTTTCTTAGAGAAAACAGTCATCTTAAATGAACAAAAAAAACCACCTTAGGACAAATGCTGTCTTGAAAAGAAAGACTTCTCCCACTAAAGGAAACCACTGTCAAGAAATACTATTCAGTTTCAAAATGGGTTTGAAGAACTTCAAGAAAAGAATCACCAAACAGGTTGTTATAGCTTCTCTGCTTCCTCTTTTATAAGCATATAAACGTGTTGGGAAACCCTGAAATAAGCATTGTTCTTTGTTACCATATGGCAGTGCATTGACCCAAGCAGAAGATTGTTATTGCTCCTTTAAAGCTGAAGTCAGCTTAGATTATTATAAATTTAAGTAACTGTGATTTAAAAAAAAAAAAAAACCAACCAATAAACAAACCTGTTATAAACCAGGAGGTTTTTTGGGTTTGAGTTGCTCAAATCTTGCAGATATTCTTTTAACGATTGCCAGAAGAGGTTCCAAAGATACCAGAAGAGAGTTGTTGACAAAGGCTGGTAAGAACCATCCATGAATCTTGAACCAGAGTAGCAAACCTTTTATTGCTGATCTGCCTGCCTCTCCAAAATAGACTTCCTCTACTGGTGATAGACAGGCAGACTATAAAAATGTGCTTAGGTACAGTTTTGTTCCTGTCAAAATGTTCTCACTTTCTCCTAACTTTTTTATCCATCAGAAGGGAGAGATGGATTTTTTCAACCTACTGTTGAAAAATAATATTCATAACTAGATTATTAACATAGGAAGGATTTTTAGATACCTACTTTCACGTTTTCCAGCTCAGATGAAGAATGTGTGCATGCTTGAGTTTGATCCCTTTTTTTGAATCTGCTGTCCAAGAAGATACAGGTGAATAACTGAATGGCACTCCTGGGAAAGAAGTGTGGAGGAGAATGCCATGTGAAAGCTCCATAGATGCTGGAGCTTGGCAATATGTTTGATATTTGAGTAAAGTCATGTTTTCATTTGCTTTTTGTAGGAAAAGAGAAGAAAATAGGAGTTCTTGCAACTACCTGTGCAAACTGTCACGTGTTCTTTACAACAGTCAGGAATGCTGAGGTGTATGGGTTTGCTTGCCATCCAGAAAGGGGCATATACCTGTTGTCTTGTTTCTTGATGTACCCTAGGCTTACTCGAGTAAACCGAAGACAAAGGCTTCTGTTTCTGATCAACCGTTGTTACTAAACCTTGAGCACAGTTCTGAGAATCTCTTTAGAAAAGTTCATTTTAAGTCTAGATCATGGAGCAGAAATCCTGAATGATTAGGACTGCAGGCAGGGTTGACTACCATCTTAACTGGGTGGCATTGCTTTCTATGGATTATTGCAGGCTGCAGTTGTGATTAGTTACGTAGTTATCATTTGGATCCTTTGGATTCAAAACTCATTTGGTGGACAAGTTGAGCAAATTTTTTTACTCTTACATTTTCATGAACAATCCTGTCTGATTTAGCAAGTAATTGCCATGCAAACACCATATGTTTCTGCTCCGCTTATCACTGTAACAACTGGATATTTCACAAGAAGCAATGAAATTATCTGCACAGTAAGATCCCTGGTGAGATGGTTGGGATCATACTATTTCCCCTTACCAGTAAATATGGACAATGATGACAAGAAATATTAAGATACTTGTAAAAAAAAAAAATCTACTAACCCAGGGTGTTTAGTTTAAGATGCCTGACCAACCATCTTATGATTTGTTAAAGTACCATTCCTACCTATTTCTGTCACTGCATATTTATTGCTTCTGCCATCCCCACTGATATGAAACTACGCTTAAGCCACCTGGTTGAAACTCCACTGACTTACCTGTCATCACAGAAATCAAGTCCAATCTCCCAGAATTCTTTCAGTTATATTGACCAAAATTTAAGTAATTAGATTCTTGGAATCTCAGACATCTTTTGTTTTGTTATTGGGCTTCAGGGTTTTTTTGGCAGTGGTTCTATTTTAGTAAAACTCAAAAAACAAGACTCAGCCTGATGTAGTCATATAGCATGGAAAATGGCTTAAGTTCAGTGGACTTCTGAAGCTCAGTACTTAGTTACAGTAGGAACCACAAAGCAAACCTCAATAGGCAAGGCTATTAGCTCTAGTTATAAATAGGTGAGTCGTAATTGCTACCTTAAGAGGGACAGCTTGGAAGGGTGAGGGGAATAGTAACATTATGATGATGACTGTCCTTCCCTCTGCTTTCTTGCACTTTAATCTCTGACCTTCAGGCAACAGCTGGTAAGAATCTTGAACTATGAACTATTGGCCCACTTTCCTGTAGCTGATTATGTTTTACAGATGTTTTCTGCAGGCTCTTATATTATTTGGCCAGAGCGATATTTTTGTGCAATGTTGCTTGGCCAAGTATTTGCCGCTACTTTGTAGCTAGTAGACCTCTTGATACTTTAATGGGTCAGTTAGCAGTGTCAGCTTCCCTGACCAGATGTGCACTTGTCTATATCCAGTTAACCATCTTCCTGGCAGATTCTGTGAGGTGAATAAGGGAGAGGCCTCTGGAGTAGCTCCATTTGTCATGCAAGAAAGCTGACAGGAACTGAGAGAGAGAATATTGGGTTCCATTTGGTTTAAAGTCAGAACAAGCATTCCCAGAGAACCAGAGCTGTCCCAGCAGCTCAAGAATTTACAAAGGAATTTGAGAGTAAATTAATGGGAATGAAGATTAATCTAATTTTTTTTTTTAATGGCAGTAAGTGTTCTTGTGCTCTAAGAGTGAAAACCAACCACCACCTACACTCTTAGGTCCAGAGAATGTCTTAGTTTTCCCCTCTTCTGGTGAGTACTCTTTGAGATACAAAAGAAGGAAACTAAGGAGCTTAAATACACTAGAGAAGCAGAGATAGGGTAAGACTGACTGAATTGATAGCAGGAAAGGGGTTAGTGCTTTCTCTTAAGGCTCTGAAGAGACATGAGAGAGATTAGCAAACTGATCAACAGAATTGCTTTGCTTAGTCCACTCACTTTGAGTCTGTCATGTAGATGTCATTTCCACTAGTGCTTATGAAAGAAAAATGGCAGGAGCGCAGGGATGCAGGAATAAAACCTGGAAAAGATACTATTATTGGAATAAAAAGAAGTATGGAATTAACAAAAATTACTGATTTTTGAAGATGTATTGTAACTTTAGGAATTGACAAATGTATGTCTGGCACTAGCATAATTTTAGGTATTTCTGGTGATTTCAGGTAGTAAGCTCAACAAATGGAGAACTGAACACAGATGACCCAACTGCAGGCCGTTCAAATGCACCCATCACAGCTCCTGCAGAAGTAGAAGTAATGGATGAAACTAAGTATGTCCATCTTTTATATTCTTTGGATCTACTCAGCTACTTCAAAATTTTTCTTGTATAGTTATTAAAAAAAATACTGTCTAAACTGAATAGCCACTGGTATGGGGCAAAACTATAGGGCTATACTTAATTTTGGCTTTAAATATTTAAATAATAGACTTTCTATAGCTTGTGCTTTTTAGGCTAAGCCCTCAATAACACATCCTTCCATGCTAGAGCAGTGCATGCATTTTTGATATTTCAACTAATTTTGAAATATTTATTTTAAGATAGTGTTCTGACTATCAAAAGCTATGTATGAAAGATGTAAAATTCTTCCTCTGTGTGGTATTCTGATTCTCTTTTTCCCCTTACTCTCTTTCTGTATAGCTGCCAGAAAGTGTTGAACATGTGGTGAGTTCTACCGCGCAGGCAGGCAGAAATAGCCCCAGGGGCTTTGTTCTTGTTATTTGGTTTAAAACTAATTTCGAGAGCTCTAAAATAAAAAGTCCACTTGGAAATCACAAAACATGTTTTAATATTGTGAAACAATTAACTGTTTTTACAAACAGCCACCTTCAGGAGCTATTTTGCCTGCTCAAATGTTGCTTGCTTTTAAGTTGTGTAGTCTGTGGTGTACTTTATTTAATCCTTTCTAGTGTGTAGTAGAATATTTTTTTCTTACTTGCTATCCTGTTTTAGAGGGGAAAACATTCTTTTCAGATATTGTAGCATTCAGCTAGTATTTTTAACATCTAGAAAATAACTCACTTATATGAACAAGTAATGAATGCTAGCAAATGTTTGAACTTTGTCTGTTATGTCTGTAAACATAGTATTTACCAGAGTATTAGTCTTTGACAACCTGCTAACAAATTGCTAAAACATAACTTCAGGGTTCGTTAAAATTAGTGTAATGAAAGGGGAAAACATTAAGGTCTGTTAACATGGGGTGGACAACTAATGTATATATTTTTGAGTAGTAAAGTCAGACTTGTAAAATAGTACAGAAAAATATACTGCCTTTAGCTATCAGGAATAACTTTCAACGTATTTTCTTTTATAATTGTGATTGGAATAGGATTGTACAAGGGTATGGATCTAGTTTATCATAAAATAGAGGCACTCAAGTATGAAGGATACATTAGTAGCAGAAAAATCCAGTAAGCGTTCCTTAATAGCAATAAGTTTTGTAGGGCCCATTTTCCTAACTTTTAGATTAGAGGAAATTTCTCAAAGTACAAATTTTTCTTCAAGTGATTGTTCTGCAGGTTCTGGTTTTGGTATGTAAGGTTTATCTGCATGTGTATTTAAAAGTTGTGAATGAAGGCATCTGTTGTGCCACACTTGTGCACTAGCTTTCCGTCAGCACTGAGAAGACCAGTTCTTTACCTGCCATCTTTGCTGAGTACTGTATTATTTTTCTGGCAAGAATTGTGTGTTCTTATATATATTTAAAACAAAAAAAAAGACTCCAAAGAGCAAGCATGTTGATAGGCTACACATGGAGAGGTTCCCTATCCCCTCCCTTTGGATAAGTGCAGTGATAACCTTCCTTATGCCCAGTTTATGTACACACAGGAAAACATTAAGTTTTGAGTACTGCTTAGCACAATTAAACCTATGCTTAGTTATCTACAGAAAGTAAGAGAATTCTCAGAAGCCAAGATGCTGCAACTCCTTTAAAAGTATACAAGTTCCTTTCCTCTGATATGAATAATTGATGGATAAATATGCTATCCTTGACCTTTTTGGCCTAGTCTTTACTGGTTTTGTCACAGGCAAAATGTCTAGTCTTAATATCCTACTCTTTAGATTTATTTTCTTTTTCAATATGAAACACACAAATTAGTTTTCCAGCAGTGTCTATTTAAACTGCAGTTTCCTCATTCACTATTTTTTTGGGGGTAGAAGTTGTTTTATACTTGGCAGTAATTAAAGCAACATGCACACCCCCACCCACACCCCCTCCCCAGCACTGCTATCAGACATCAATGTATAGGTATATATCTTTTCTCAGTAACAATTATGTAGAAGGTTTAGGTAATTTTACATTTTAACATGATAGTTGCAGGCTTAATATCAAAAGGTATTGTGAGACGTTTAAACATCCATTTATAGATTTTACACTGCTGAAAAGTGTAAGGAAATGCAAGTATCAGTATCTTTCATGTCTGTGATACAGACATTTTTGTATGTATATATATACATACATTTTATAACAATATATAAAATATATATAATGTATATTTTCTGTATATAAATATACAGACATTGTTTTATCGAAACACTCTCACTTTGTGCCTCTTTAATCTTTTCTCCATCTGAAAATATGAACAAAGTTAACCTCTCTTGCTGATATCTTCTGTTTGTAACATTTCTGCATACTCTGAGGAGACAAACTTGAATATTTTTTAGAAACACTTCATTCGTTGTTCTAGATGTTTTCATAGTTTTAGAAGCTTAGCATGACTATGTCTTGGTTTAAAAGATTGAAGAAAGGGTGCCCTATCATGTGTGATTTTAACCATGTACGCAAATATTGTTTAGCTGAATATTAGATCTTCTCTTACCATTTCAGTGACATGCTGTAAATCAGAAAGGATAAGGATTTTTTTCAGTAAGCATTTTATTGTTTTAGGATATTCATCCAACATTTGCATTGTTTGATATATGTTTATGTACTCGCATGCAGTACGTGTTCTAAGTCTTATGCCTTGTCATCTTCATGCTCCTCAGGTGTTGCTGTGCAGTAAGAATGTGCAGCAAGCATGACTTAGCAGTGGGTGTTAGGTTTTGGGTTTTTTTGGGGGGGAGTTTGGGGTTTTTTTGCCTTTTTTGTTGTTAAGAAAAGTAGCTTTCAGCTCTATTTCAGTTGTTACTTACTGGAGTTGTAAAGTAGGGAGAAAACTAACCTACTAACCTGATCACTGTTCTGCCCTGGCACTTGTAGATCTTATCTTCTACAGATGGTCTTCCAGTTATCACTGAGCAATTAGCCTTTCTTTCCTTAACTCTTTGCTAGCTGTCAGAATAGTTGCTTCTGTGAAGCTTGTGTAATTTGGATAACCAAAAGGCTCTGCCACGGGAGGACAGAGAATGGCAAACAGAAAAAGATTATATGATCTGTCCTTTTCACATCTTGCATTCTTTTTGTCACTTTAAATACCTGTTAATAATCCTGCAGTAAGGTGCTGCCACATGCTAGATGACAAATATAAAAACACAGCTATCTAAACACAAATGAGAACTGAAGTTGCTTTAGCATGTTGTGCCAAGGGACCGCTCAAGTGCTAGCGGGAGGGGTATTTAAAAGAAAAAAGGTATGATAATGTTTTAAGTAGGACAAGAAATGTTTGTAACCATAATACTGAGATTGCTACCTTATGTAATATCTCAAAGGTCACTTCAGATTGTACAGGAAAGGTTGTTTCTTGAGTTTCATAAATCGGTATTATACTGCCTCTATAGAAATGTTTTATACCCTACAGAGAAAGAGGTTAGCAGTCATTAAATGCTTTCTTTAAAAAGAAAACAAAGTTCCCTTCCTAGAATTAGAAATTTTCAAAGCATATCTATTCTTATGCATTTTGCATGCATATTGAATAATATGATAAATTTGTGGTTTGATACTCATTAATAATGCCCCTATCTGTAGCTTTAAATATGGCTTCAAGCGATGTAATATATAAAAGTGATAATGACACCCTCTAGTGACAGTATTCTTAAGAACATGTCTGCATTTCTATCATAAATTATACTCTTCAAGAGATTATGCACTATGGATCTCTAATTTCAGGGTTACATTTCTTTCATAAAATTTATTATCAGGCAATGTAGTCTGACCTGTCTTATTCCCATGTAAATGTGCATATATTTTAAAATGACATTTATTTGGCCTTGGAAGGTTTGACAGGCCTAGCACTTCCAGGCTGATAAATATATATCTCAGTAAGTTTCCAAGCGAATCCTGTGGTTGCAAATTCCCTAGGGCATTGTAATTCCTTTAACACTTTTTAGATATATTATAACTTAACAAGGGATTTATTTTCCCACACCAAATAACAGTCTTCAGCACTTAGTGACATTCCCTGAACTAGAATACAGTTGAACTGTTCTCATAATTTAAAAAAAAAAAAAAGCTGTTAATAGAAATTTTACTCTTTGTAATGGTATTATGCAGACTCCAGAACAGGAGACTTTAAAAGTGGTGCTTTATATTGCTTAAAGGTAGAACTCTTGAATTCCCCATTGCATGATACCCTTCTCTGGTTGACAGAGACGTAGCAAACTAAATCAGCTATGGAGAAGGAAAAAAGGACAGTATGAGATTTGCAGCAAGGATGGGTTAAAATTTTCTGGGAAGGAAAGTACGAAAACCTAAAATGTCCTTGAATTATACAGAGGATCCAAGCAGTCCTAAACATTTAAGAACTGTCATCTGCTGTTCTTTGAGACTTACTCCATGTAAGCAAAGTGTAGTTAAACAGTGAAGAGTTAAAATTCTAGATTCTTTCTAGAATATAAATTGTCTGCCACACTTTCATCTTCCTACAGTTACTTATGTAACCTGTGTTCTGTATATACTAAAATTATGAATCAAGACAAAATTTTTCTATAAGCTTTCATTGAGACCTCCTAATCTGAAACAGGTACAAAAGTGATTTACCATCACAGTCCAGGGTAGGATTTCGTCATTTACAGGATCATAGGATAATTCACATTGAAAAGGAGGGACCACTGTAAAATGCTTTGTTTTGATATGATGTTTGGGTGTGTGTGTGTGTGTGTATGTATATAAAATACTTGGGAAAAGATTGGGGTGAAAGCAGGATTAAACTAAATTGGATGCCATACATCTGCATATAAATTCAAAGCTTAAGTGATAATGGATGTTAGTGGTTGTAGACAGATGCTAAGAAAAAGGGTTGGTAGTTATGGGGGAATTTCAGTTGCAGTTGGTGGCTACTAGCCTTCAAAACCAATTATGTCTCTTTTAGAAGTACTTTAAAGTTAATAAATACAGTATGATATTTCTGCTAGCTGTAAAAATATTTACCTATGTAGTTTCCCCTGTTGAATTTTAATTTTGGGCTTCCTCTCCATCAATAACTAATGTTTTTTTCTGCTGAAAGTTATGTAACTCTCAGAGCAGCTCTGGTCTGCCTTTGCCCACTGCTACTTTTTCAGTGACTGAGCGACAGGGTGCCCTTGGATATTTTGAGAAGGTAACTTCTGTCTCCCCTTACTTTGGATGTTGTTCTCACCCCTTGTAGAATCTTATTTTTAGACCCTTATTCTCCCTGGTTTTCAAATGCTTCCCATTTCCCATATTCCAAACTAAATCAGCAGGATTCCTTTTGAATCTTAGTGACATAAAATGCTTGGTGAACTTAAGGACTTACTGATAGGCTATTGCTGCAGTACATTTATATTTTCACTTCTGTTGTACTTCATAGTTTAGGAAAGACTCCTGAGCGTACAGCAGTGGAAGTGAGAACTCAATAACCAAACTGCAGAATTCCATGGGGCAAGCTCTGTTAAAATAGGCAGCTTGCATGTTCACTTTTGATTGCAAATTGTGAATACTTCACTAAGTGGAAGTTTAATTTTAAAGGTGGTGGTCAGGAGCTGGGGGTTGCTTAAGGCTAACATTACATGCAAATGAAAAAAAGTTTTCCTTGTGTATTTGTTGCTTGCCTCTTTATTTTCAAAAATAATTCCTGGACTTCTGCAGTCCTCCTCTGTATTATCTATCTCTAACTCCCTCCAATTCTTTTTCCTTTTGTAGCATTTTTTCAGTTACTTTCAGATTGTGTCTGTTTGCTAAGTGAAATTTGCAATATTTGTCAATATTAGTTTCCTTTAAGTAGTATGCAATAAAGCAAAAGAAAGAATGTCAGTATACTTCAATGTGCTTAAAGCTGTGATTTCTTCACTGTAGTAATATCATCACAGCACTGAATCAGAACATTAATTATATTGTTCATGAACATTTTCTTCTCAAATATTTTGGGGAACAGCCTTGGGGAAGGTTTTTCCAAATTCTGGTTGAGAAAGGAAGCTCAAATTCTTTTCTTGTATTAGCATTAGCAACAGCAGTGTCTTAAGTGCACAGGTGACACAATCTTAAGCTCAAGCTTGTATTTGGCATATTCATATTAATGTGAAAGAATGCTTAGGTAATGGAACATGCCCTATTCTTACAAATACATTTTTAAGTCAGCCTATAATGCCCATGCTTTTGATACTCTCACACAATACTCTAAACTTAATAGCTATTTTTATTATATCTTTTTTCATTTGATACTTTTTTCAAAAAAGGTGAAATGTGTCAAAAATATCTCTACTTCAGTTTCTTTGACTAATAAATCAATCACCCGCGATAGAGATTAAGGTATTCCTTATGGTGCTGGCTATATCTGAATTACATACTTGAAGTGAAACAAATACAGTAAACAGAGTTTAGTTTTGTGATTTCTTTTTATATCATATGTCATTTATGTCACACCTGCAGGTGCTGCTGTTTTTTCAAGCGGAGGAAAAGGAAAACCATTCAGCGCCACAAATGACTAGAGCCAAGCAGAACATGGGAAATTGCTTATTTGTTCAACTGCTGTCTTGTGATCTTAAAAACAAACAAACAAACCCTCTGTAATGACCACATGTTTTCCAAGGACTCCCTTAAAAACAAGGTCGTTTGTGTGCTTTGATTTGGTTCTCCTGCATCCGTCTTTTGTTTCTTTAATTCATTTATTCTGAAAGCTTTAAGGTTTTGTCGAGTATGAGTGCTTCTTTGACCATCAACAAATGGACCAATGAAATGGTACAAATGAACAGTATCTTCAGCAAAACTAATCTTGAAAAGTATTTCTCCTATCCTAGGAAGTACTAGCAGTGTCTTAGCTGAAGACAGATGTCATAAATCTGTTATTTGAGTTGGTAGCAGCGTATCAAAAGCAGTTTTCTTCAAAAATGCAGAAGAAAAATACAGATGCACAACCATATAGAAAAATAATAAAATCTTAAACTTATTTTCTGACACCTGCATTGATTTTTTTTTTTCCTTTTCTCTTCTCCCAGTATTACTGGTGATACTGTAGTCAAATTGTATCAGCATTAAACCCTGTCTGATATTGTGATACAGACACTGTCTAGAGATACTGAGGAGGCTGATTTAACTGTTGACAGTTGTCTAAATGCTGGCGGTACTAATGAATAAAAGTATTTCCAGTAGCCTCTGGTTTGAAAAGCTGCTTTTGTTATGCCTACGATGGAATTGCAGTACAGTAGAAATGACAAGAGTGTTTGTACAAAAAATATAGAAGTTTGTATAATTTAAGTTGTACTTCCAGTAATGTTAGTAAGATTGAAATACCTTCAAAAGAGGATCTACAGAGGAATTATAAAAGAAGAAATAAATGTGAATCTGGTTAAAGTGGAATAAGTATTAAAGCCTATATGTTCAGTAAGGTAACTGATGATTGACAACATCTTTAACTTGAAAATATGGATGTGCCATGTAATGTTAAAGATCTGTTTGTAAATTATTTTATTCTTTAATTTAGAAAACAAATGCAGTGGAAGTGAGTTAGACTTCTCCCATCTCTGCCTACTATCCCATAACACCCAAAAATCCCTGAGATTTTTTTTCCTGGAAATTTCTTGTCTTTCAGTGTAATGTCACTACTATAGTAGGATGGCAAGGATGTGTCAGGTACTTTCCCACAGTCCAATGAAGTGTCTGCAATATGAACAAACCAGCAGTTCTGTAGACAAGGAGGCCCATTTTGTATTTTCTTCTTGAGAAAATATATGCTTCTTTTAAAGCCATAATGACAGAGCTATGCTTTTTGTCGTGTTTAGCTGCCAGTTACTGAAGAAGGGGTGTGAAAGATGGAAGTGACAGAGTTGTTGACCAAAACTCAGATTATCTCCATTTTTTATAATTCTTCTAGAGCTAATTAGCATTTTTTTACTATCCACACATGCCTTTTGGCATACTTATTTATTTTTAATATTTTGTGGTAGCATTTAAAATGTATATTAAAATAAATGCACACCTTTGAATTCATTATTGCATTTACAAGAATTTTAATTGTATTTTGTAATTTATTTTTCCTTAACAGCCAAAAGTATATTTTATTGTTTGGATTATGTGCTCGTATGTATACGTTGATCTTTGTCATTATTACTGTTCATGATCTTAAGTTTTTGTTTTAAAAAAACTGAACTTGGCCTACAAAAACATACTGTATAACAGGTCGTAAGTTTCCACTCCACCAGTTTGTGTTACTGATTATCTCAAACTCATGAAGTTACTTCTTTGTTTTCATTTGAGCTGAAAGGTAGGCGGTTACTTTACCATTCTCATATGAAAACACATCCTTCTTTGTAGTACTTGACCAAATCTGTTGCTTTGTAAGATTTGTAAGTACATGTGGTATGTGTATTTCTTACACACCTGATGAGTTTTATTCTTGGAGGTTTTTGACCTGTACAGTGTTTGTATGATCTGAACTCCATACACATGACAAGAAAGTGTGTATATTATGGACTTAAAATATTTGAATATATGAAAGCTGCTTATTTGCTGAAATGACCTGTATCTAGGCATTTGCTTTTCAGCAATATTTTTTTAAGTGCTTGATTTTGATGCTGAAGGAGGTTTTCTTCTAGCAAAGCAAAGCAGTCAGTACTAATGCAGGTGTGTTCAGATTATGCCAATATGATCTGCATTATATCCTTTTTTTTCCTGTCTAAACTAATGAAGTCAATGTTGGCTGGATGTCTAAAAATTAAATACATCCATGTTTAAATGTAAGACAAAAAAATAAAGATAGTTTTTTAAAACTTGCCTTTTTCCCCCTTTCCTACAATCTTGGATGAAGTAATGGAAGCTGTTATTTTAAGAATTGCTGAACAGTTTTAATCTTTTTGGACGGTAAGGAATTTGAAAGCATGTTACTCGAAACACTACCTCAACATTACAGTTATAGTTAAGTTTGCTTAGTTAACAGGTGTTATTGTTATGTACTTTAATACACCTAATAATAACAATAGAATGAGGAGACTTCAATGTACATCTTTGTAACTAGGAAATCTACTCAGTGTCTCCATGGATTAAAGTCTATACTGTCTGCTCTCCTGCAGAAGCCGTGGCCATCACTGGGGAAGCTGACTCTGCAGAGGTGCGAGGCAGGACAGGGTTACTAGCGATAAGCTCTGGGACAGCATGACGAGGTTTGAGTGATGGTGTGCTAGTGAGGACTTTCACTCTGCTCCACAATGTACCAGATACAGTGGAGCACATTTCAAGTGTTTGTGCACTAATGCCCGCAATATGAGGAATAAACAAGGGGAACTGGAAGCTTTGGCTCGGTCCCAGAGCTACGACAACGTTGGCCTAAGTGGGACTTGGTGGGAAGAGTCCTGTGACTGGAGTGCTGTGATGGATGGTTATAGGCCCTTCAGGAGAGACAGGGCAGGTGAAGCGGAGGGGTAGCACTGTGTGTAAAGGAGGGGTTGGACTGTAGAGTGCTTGTGGTTGGGGGTGACGTGGTTGAGAGCCTCTGGGTGAGGCTGAGGGGAAAAGCTAATAAAACAGGTGGTGTTGTGGGAGTCTACTCTAGATCACCCAGCCCGGATGATGACACTGATGTATTAGTCTATAAGGCATTAACCCCTCCCCCCCCGCTAGATCAGTTGCCCTTGTCCTTATGGGTGACTTCACCTTCCCAGACGTTAACTGGGACTGTCATACAGCAGATCTGAAGAAGTCTAGGAAATTTGTAGAATCACAGAATAGTTTGGGTTGGAAAGGACCTTTGAAGACCATCTAGTCCAACCTCCCTGCTATGGGCAGGGACATCTTTCACTAGATCAGATTGCTCAAAGCCCCATCCAAGCTGAACTTGAACAGAACACCTGCAGGGGTGGGACATCCACAACTTCTCTGGGCAACCTGTTCCAGTGTGTCACCATCCCCACGTAAAAAAAAACATCTTCTGTACATCCAATCTAAACTTACCGTCTTTCAGTTTAAAACTGTTGTCCCTTGTTCTGTCACTACAGGTCTTGGTAAAAAGTCTCTCTCCATCTTTATTATAAGCCCCCTTTAAGTACTGAAAGGCCACAATAAGGTCTCCCCAGGGCCTTCTCTTCTGCAGGCTGAACAACCCCAACTCTCAGCCTTTCTTCATAGCAGAGGTGTTCCAGCCCTCTGATCATTTTTGTGGCCCTCCTCTGGACCTGCTCTAACAGGTCCAAGTGTTTCTTGTACTGGGGGCTGGACGCAGTACTCCAGGTGGGGTCTCACCAGAGCGGAGTAGAGGGGTAGAATCACCTCCCTCAACCTGCTGGCCATGCTTTTTTTTTATGCAGCCCAGGATACGGTTGGCTTTCTGGGCTGCAAGCGCACATTGCCAGCTCATGTCCAATTTTTCATCCACCAGTATCCCCAAGTCCTCCTTCTCTGCTCACAATCCCATCATCCCCCAGTCTGTACTGATAGTGGGGATTGCCCTGACCCAGGCGCAGGATGTTGAACTTGTCCTTGTTGAACTTCATGAGGCTTGCATGGGCGCATTCCTCAAGCCTGTCAAGGTCCTGAAGCACAATGAATATTACTGTTTGATACAGGTGCTAAGGGAGCTGAGTAAGAAAGGTGCCCTCCTAGATCTGTTGTCTGTAAATAGAGATGGTTGCATGAGTGAAGTGACGGTTGGTGGCTGTCTTGTCCACAGTGATCATGAAACTGTTGCGTTTAAAATCTTTGGCAATATGAGAAAAACTGTCAGCAGAGATGCTGCCGTGGATTTTGGAAGAGCAGGTTTTAGGCTGCTCAAGGAACTAGTTAGTAAGGTCCCCCGGGAATCTGCTTTCAAGGGTATTTGGGTCCAGGCACCTCATTGGACCTGTTGTTTGTGAACAGAGAAGGACTTGTGGGTGATGTGATGTGTCTTGGTCATAGCGATCATGAAATGACAGAGTTTTCGATTCTCAGAGAAATAAGGAGGGGGGTCAGCAGAACCTGCTACCTTGGACTTCTGGAGGGCAGACTTTGGCTTCTTTAGGAGCCTGGTTGACAGAGTCCCTTGAGAGGAGTCCAGGAAGTCTGGACATTCTTCAAGAAGGAAATATTTAAATGTGCAGGAGCAGGCCATCCCCGTGTGCCAAGAACGAGCTGGTGGGGAAGAAGACTGGCCTGGCTGAACAGAGAGCTTTGGCTGGAACTCAGGAAAAACAGGAGAGTTTGTGACCTTTGGAAGAAGGGGCAGGCCACTCAAGAGGACTACAAAGGTGGTGTGAGGTTATGGAGGGAGGAAATTAGAAGGGCCAAAGCCCAACTAGAACTTAATCTGGCTACTGCCGTAAAAGACAAT
>NW_008824467.1:2927194-2966326 GCF_000699105.1 Pygoscelis adeliae | reverse complement strand
GCAAATGTGATGCCCATCTACAAGAAGGGCCGGAAGGAGGATCTGAGGAACTACAGGCCTGTCAGTCTGACCTCGGTGCTGGGGAAGGTTATGGAGCAGATCATCTTGAGTGCCATCCCACAGCATGTACAGGACATGCAGGTGATCATGCTCAGCCAGCATGGGTTTATGAAAGGCAGGTCCTGCTTGACTAACCTGATCTCCTTCTATGACGAGGTGACCCACTTAGTGGATGAGGGAAAGGCTGTGGATGGATGTTGTCTACCTAGACTTTAGTAAAGCCTTTGACACTGTTTCCCCCAGCATTCTCCTGGAGAAACTGGCTGCTCATGGCTTGGATGGGTGTACTCCTTGCTGGGTAAAACACTGGCAGGATGGCCGGGCCCAGAGAGTTGTGACGAATGGAGTTAAATGCAGTTGGCAGCCGGTCACAAGTGGCGTTGCCCAGGGCTCAATATTGGGACCAGTTCTGTTTAATGTCTCTATCAATGATCTGGATGAGGGGATCGAGTGCACCCTCAGTCAGTTTTGCAGGTGCCACCAAGTTGGGTGGGAGCGTTGATCTGCTTGAAGGTAGGAAGGCTCTGCAGAGGGAGCTGGACAGGCTGGATCGATGGGCCGACGCCAATTGTATGACGTTCATCAAGGCCAAGTGTCAGGTCCTGCACTTGGGTCACAACCATGCAACGGTACAGGCTTGGGGAAGAGTGGCTGGAAAGCTGCCTGGCGGAAAAGGACCTGGGAGTGTTGGTCGACAGCTGGCTGAGTATGAGCCGGCAGTGTGCCCAGGTGGCCAAGAAGGCCAATGGCATCCTGGCCTGTATCAGAAATAGTGTGGCCAGCAGGAGCAGGGAAGTGATCGTCCCTCTGTACTTGGTACTGGTGAGACTGTACCTCGAATACTGTGTTCAGTTTTGGGCCCCTCACTACAAGAATGACATTGAGGTGCTGGAGCGTGTCCAGAGAAGGGCAACAAAGCTGGTGAAGAGTCTAGAGCACAAGTCTCATGAGGATCGGCTGAGGGAACTGGGGTTGTTTAGCCTGGAGAAAAGGAGGCTGAGGGGAGACCTTATCGCGCTCTACAACTCCTTGAAAGGAGGCTGTAGCAAGGTGGGTGTTGGTCTCTTCTCCCAAGTAACAAGCGATAGGAGGAGATGAAATGACCTCAAGTTGTGCCAGGGGAGGTTTGGATTGGATATTAGGAAAAATTTCTTCACTGAAAGGGTTATCAAGCACTGGAACAGGCTGCCCAGGGAAGTGTTTGAGTCACCATCCTTGGAGGTATTTGAAAGACATGTAGATGTGGTGCTTAGGGACCTGGTTTAGTGGTGGACTTGGCAGTGTTAGGTTATCAGTTGGACTCGATGATCTTAAGGTTGTTTTCAAACTAGATGAGTCTATGATTCTATTCTAATATAAGCTATTGCTGCAATATTTGAAGGAAGTAATGAAGATCCAAAGGAATAAACTGCGTACTACGTACACTTGTATGTAATGATAAGAAACTAGAAGGCTATGTAAGAGATACTATCATGGAATCTTCTAGTCATATTTGAGATTATCTATAACTGGGTAGATTGACCAGCCACCATGAACTCAGATGCTAGGAACACATTATTATACTGTTTTTCAAATGCCCAAAGTGCTGGCACTGAGTGGCCGTTACTTGGACATGAAGAGTCATAGATGAACAGCCGCCTTTCTGGGGCTGAGATTGAGACACAGCATAGCTGCAAAATATTCATTCTGGTTTTGATGCAGCTGTGTTTCATTGGCAGTATAAATCCACACTTTGTTTAGCCAATTGACAATTTGGGCATGGGTTTCTAAATGGGTCTTAACTTTCTTGCATATTAATTTAGTATTTTCTTTATTATTAATTTCTTGCCTTAACTAGAGAGATTGTTCTGGTGCAACTAGATAAAATAGCTTGAATTCTTCAATGCTTCAGATATCTAAATTCTTATAAAATGTTGCCATGCATCTTGTTGGCTTCAGTAGGTGTGATGAAGCCGTTTATCCTAGATTCTATACTTTATGCTGACTTGCATAGTGTATCAAATGAAATTTCTGATTGTGGTTCTTTTCTCAAGCAACTTGTTTTTTGTGCTCTAAAGAAACATCTACAGTTCTAAAAAAATAAAGGTGGTGCTCAACAACTTATGGGTGAAAGAGAACTTTCATACTTTGGCTGAAGAGTATGGGAAGAGTCTAGATCCGTAACAAACCACTACTTGCACTTGATATAAGGTATGCTTTTCTCCCACTAGCTTTCCACAGAAACAACCTGTGTCTGTAAAAAGAATGAATCATCTTCCTGGAGGTAGGGGGTAAGACTAAGGTAGAGAGCAATCTTGTGAGATGCTAAATGTAGCTTAAATCTTTTACTGGAAAGGTGTTCGGGGTACTACAGTGAAATGTGGTCTTAGAATCTATATAGAGCTTCCTTAACTGGGAAAAGGCTTTATTCTGGTTTCTACAATTAGGGAGGCATGAGTTCTGCAGGTGACTATTTTCACCATTGCATAATGTTCTGTCTTTGGAGCAGATGCATGAAATAGAGATTGGTAGGTGGCTATATAATTAGATATCTATTATAATATATATGGTATGCAAAATAAAACTTGTAATCAATGTTAACTTTAGCGTTTGAGTGCTTGACTTGGCAGCTTTGACAGGTTCTCTTTCTAGGGTATGGTTATGTGTCATTTTGTAAACACAATAGTTGTTTCAGAACCTCTGGATTCATTGCTCAGATCCACCTCTAAATAAATCAGAAATAGGAGGATATCAGTTTGCTAGTGAGCTTTTAGGAATTACTTGAAAGCTAAGAAAGAGGCATGGAAATAATTAGACACTAATCTTGTCTGTCCAGCATCCCTTCACCAGATTGTCATTTTAGCCTCCCCATCTCTTCCCCAGCTCCTTATTTTGGGTTTTGTGGAAGTGAAGGTTCTGAACTTGTGCATACACTCAGTTTGAATTTGTCTTTGAGGGGTAAATCTGTTTGCTTCATCAGCTGAGAATGTACTATCTGCATTCAGCCATATAGGGGTGCCCTGAAAATCCCTGCTATAGATTTGGTTTCAGCATTAGTGCTCTCTGTCAGTAAGCAAGAGGAATTGGAGGCAAAGTTCTTTATAACTCTAAAGTATTAGTTAGATCATAGTTAAGTATACACAAATTACTCTCATTTGATTGATAAACCTCCCTGTGTGGACTGAAATCACAGCTGGATTAAGCAATCTAAATTTACTGAGGCAAAGCTAAACTTGAACAGTTTCTCACATGCGGGACAAAATGAGTATGTTCCTATAATAACAGAATTTTCTTAAATTTAAATTTTTTCTTAAATCTAAAAATCATATTCTATAACCTGATTGTGCTATACTGCTTTATAAAATAATTACAAAAAATACCCTTTCTGGAAAAAACAAAGTAAACTCTTATATTCTTCTCAGAAATACCCAAATGTTCCAGGTGAAATGAGCCCTATGTGTCAATGACCAGTATAGGGAATTCCAATGTCTGTTAATTCTGCTTCCAAGTTGAGCATCAGCTTTGTGTAGTACATCATTAAGCAACCTACAACACCTAAATGTCGAATGGTATGCTGTGATTAAATAGTAACATTTTATTTAGCATATTCCTTTGATTCAGCAAAAGTAAATCATTTCTCTCCTGGCTTTGGCTACAGCTCTTCCTATGAGGAACAGGAGAAGTGTCAGCTCTGCTGTGTTCTTGTTTGCTTGCATTACCAGGATTATCTTCCATCTGCGGTTTCTTTGCAGGAAGCTCTCTAAAGTCCGTTTTGTGAGGGGTAGTTTAGTTAAAACAAGACCATAGAATCCATAAATCCACTTAAGCAGATACACATAAACTGCACTATGTGGCAATACACTGAAAGTGAGCAAATGAAGGAGGGCACCCCCGTGAACCCCTCTGTGCTGTGGACACCCACTCTTCCCCCAGGAGAACTTGGTACCATGCGTGACATGGGATGATCTGATGTACAAAGTGAGTGGGAACGCTGGTGTCAATTTGTATCTTAAATGTTATTAAAACAATTTCTCTCTTGGTCTTTTTGGATATAAACTAAATATAAATAGAAGCTCTGCTAGTTCCTCCCCACACCCCAGGGGATATTCTTGCTCACTCCTGGGGTTCATGCACCCCATGTTGGAGCCCACAGGACGAGAAAACTGAATTGAGGCACAATCTGTGTGTCCTCTGCAGGAGACCACGTTACAAGCGGCCAGAAGTTTTCAACACCTGGCTCAGTACAAATGATGTCCCCAGCTCTGGCTCAGCCTTTTTAACAGTAATGATTTTGTTGGGTACATTTTGTGCGTTTCCACCTCTGAACCTTACTCGAACTCATGTTCCCACCTTGGGTTGCTTCTACATGACTTTATGCAATCTTGGAAAGCTCTCGACTTAGATGAAAGATCTGGGTTTTCTTAGAATCTGAGCCTGATTTTTACAAGAAATCATGTAATTGTTTGTGGATCAGTTGCCCCTGCTTTGACTGGTGAAATATAAACGCAATCTGGGATCCGGCTGTAAAAACAGGACAGCACAACTGGAAAGGGTTTCTTACTGAGACAGTTTATTTCCAGATGTCTGACACTCTACTGGCTGGGTACCTAGTGTGTCTACTTGATCTAGTCTAATGGGCAGTGGGGTCCCAGCTGGGCACCTACAGCAGCAGGGTTTGGGCTGCAGGTGCAAGCTGGGCAGTGAGGGGCGGCTGGGATTTTGGTGTGCGGTGGCCCTGGCATGGCCAGAGGGGAGGCTGCTGCCAGCATGGACAACCATGGGAAACCATGGGTGCCAGAAGGGAGGCGGGGCAGCCCTGGGGGCCTGCAGAGCTGCTGTGCCTGTCTGCAGGGGTGGAAAGGCGGGAAGCCCCAGCCCTGCTGTGCAAGGTGTCCAGTTGTTTATGTGAGGTGTGCCGGGGCTTGGTGAGGGAGCAGGTGCAGCAGAAGCAGCCTGCTGGAGGCCAGGCGGGGCCTGGCTGCGCTGTGGTGGTAAAAGGGAGGGGGCACAAGGCTTGACAGCAGCGGCTGCCCCCCAGGCTGCTTGTTTGGGCTTCCTGTGGGGCGGTCTTCCTTCAAAGCCAGGCCTGGTGAAAATGCAGCTGTTGCTCTCCTCTTGTGGCCAACTCTTCGCTTGCCCCTCTTGAGCAGGTGGGGATCATCTCTCTTGAAGTTGGAGTTCTACTGGAAGAGTAGCTAAAACATGCAAAAGAAGAAGAGTCAGTTGCCAGCCTTTGGCGACGGGAAAATGCCAAGATAGGAGAACTGAGCCTTGTAATGGCAGGAGACCAATGTGGGTCTTGAAAAGGGCTACTGGGCATTTGAAACTTAAAGGTTATGCTCTGGTTCAGTTAAGTACTGGCCATCCTTGCCTTTTCACCTGAGAAATCACCTGAGAAAGAACTCAATCTCTGAACATTTCCTACCCTCCTCCTCCTTTCCTCCATTGCCAAGGCTTACGTTACTCGAAGGTGAAACTTTTGCGCTGGAATCATTCTGAGAGTTGGTTCATGGAGTGATGTACCTTGCTGTGAGCAGAAGGTGCTGCTGCTTCTGCCAGGAATTCATCAAGTGAGTCAGATGTTTTGGAGTTGTGTTGCACTTTAGTGAATCTGCAGAGGTGGAGCTGACGAAGGAAGCTTTTCATGCTGTCAGTTTCAAAAACTCTGCAAGGTCCTCTCCGTGCCAGCACTTCCTTTTGGAAGGCTTCTTCATTGATCACAACACAGATGCCATCATCAACCCACCGAATGGACTGAAACTGGTGGCTTTGGACAATTTTCCAGAGTTTCTTTGGAAAAGCGTGGGATGCAAAGTCATCAGCTTCGCCAGAGCTCTCCTCCAAAGAAATGGGATGGACCCTATTGGTCCTGTGGTTGTTGCTGCAAGCTTGGAAATGCTTTTCTTCCTTGATGGATGCTAGATCAGCATCACAAGGTGCTCTTTTGTCCCATCCTGGAGGGACAGGAGAAGTTGAGTCTGCCAACTCAGTGAGCTTGTCCGGAGCAGAAGCAGATGTTATTTCTCCTGGAGACGGCTCCCTTTCAAACTCTCTTGTCAAGGTTAGACCAAAGGGGTGCCTAGCCATAGGCATTTCCCTGGGCAGCTGGGCTTGGTCCTGCCAGACAGCAAGCGCCAACAAACTGGCACTGGCTGGCTGCGGGTGCCGAGGGAAAGTTCTCAACCGTCACCGTGATGCCTGTGCTGCATGGTAGCGACATCACGGCCTGGCAGCCGCGTCCTGGCATGCTGCAGCAGCAAGAGAAGAAGCTGCTGAATAGCGGTTGTTGCTTGTCACTTCCAGAGCTGCAGGTGTTTGGACTCAAGAGTCAAGCAGTAAATCCAACTGTCTTGCAATGCTGTAGGCAAGGCCAGGGCAGTGCTGTGTCCCGTTGGCTGTAGGAGCTGGCGGCCAGGGAGGAAGAGAGAAGGCTGCAGCATTAGGCATCAAAGTGCCCCACTGTGGAGGCTATCCAGTTGGGCACCTCTCCCACATGCAGAAATGTCCTTGCCCTCTTTGCTGTAGTGCTGGCTTTGGAGCTCCCGCCTGAGAGCCTGCTTGAGCAAGAGTTGTGATGGGCAGGGTTGGGGCTGAGCCAGTGCCCGGCCTGCTGGGTTAGTGGGGTGTCTCCTCCTCTGGACATGGCTTGGCCTTGGGCATGTGGTGCCCAGAATAGCTCCCTTCTGGCCTCCTGTATTTCCCTCTGGGTTCTCCAGCTGTGCGTGGAAATGCACTTCCCAAGCAGTGCGGGTGAAGGGAGATCAAAATCTCTGCCCAGTTCCTCCTCATTTCTTCTCTAGCCTAAGAAGGGGTCTGTCATTTCAGTAGCACTCCTTCTGCCCTGGGCAGTCCCTGTACCCAGGTGATGCTCCCAGATTTCAGCAGTCTCCCGTGGCTGCTCTGTAGGAGCAACTGGAAGTAAAACACCAAATACACTTTGCAAATGACACAAACGGGAGACATGGAAACCCCCCATTTCTTTGAATGGGTTCCTATGCTTTTATTTTATATTTAAAATTCAGGAAGCAAATGAACAAAGTCAATTTTCTGTCAACCTTCTGAGTCAACACCCTTTCTACTGGATCAAGTGTTTTTTCTGTAAAGGACAGATTTGATGTACAACCAGTGGGAATCAGCGCTTCTGTTCCCTTCAACATTTGGATCAGTCCCTGGGAGGTTTGCATAAATCTGGCCTAAATATTTGACAATAAAGATAAAGACAACTAAGCCTTTGGACCCTCTGGGCAGAGCTAACTGATGGGAGTTTAGGCAGAATAAGGAGGGTGACCTCCAAGTGCTGGAGCATCCCTGAAGGTCTGGCCCAGGCAGATGCAAGCTGCAAATCAGCTGGCCTTTGCTGTTACCCTGCAGTGCTGTTCAACTCAATAGCCTGGGAAAGAAGGGCTGTGTCTGTGGGCTGAGAAAACATGGGTGGCCAAGTCAAGAGGACACAGCTAGGGACAAGTTTGTACCAGCCACTGCAACAGTAACTAGTACAAAATCTGTATAAAAATAATAGCTACTACTGAGAACTAGAACAAATAATTGCCTGATGTATTGGCTTTACTGAAGTTCTTCATGCAAACATGACCGGCTAGAAGGAATATTGAGGAACAAGGCTTTGACCATGGTCTGGGAGAACATGTCTTCTCTGGTCCATCTTTCCTGCAAGCTTGGAAATCCTTTTCGTTCTTTATAGATGCTAAGCATCACAAGCTACTCTTTTGTCCCATCCTGGATGGACAGGAGAAGTTGAGTATGCTGCCTCAATGATCTCATCAGGAGCAGAAGCAGATGATGATCCTTCTCTCCTCACCAGCAGGCTTAGGCTGCAACCCTGATGGTCACTCAAAGTAACTGGTGGCTATGCAGCCTACCCAGAATTTTGAGGTCTCCAGGGAATTAGACTTAGAAGGTCAACATCTTTTGAAAGAATAATCATTTTATAAGTAAGTAGGCCATTTTTTTCTGAGAACTGTGAGGAGACTGTGTCCTGCTGACAGAAAATGGTTTCCACCTGCTGCAACTGCAAGGCTGAGGCTGAAACCCAAACAGAAGCACTAGAGCCTACCTATGCTGACATCTCTACCCAGACAAAACCTCCCAAGGACTCAAATACCTGTCCAAACCTTAGGTTAGGTGGAGCTCCAGCATCTAGAAGTCCCCCTAGCACCTGAAGGCCACAGTGGATGTCATAGCTGGGAGTATGCCCAGCTAGAACTTTTCAAACAAGAAGCTAAGTTACCAGAAGAGCTCAGCAGGCAGTGCAGCATCTGGGACCATGAGCAGGAGATCTATACATTAGAACCAATGCCACCAGACAAGCATGTGAAGTATTAGCAATTGGAGATTCCTTACTGAGAGGCAGCAAAGCACCCATTTGCTGTCCAGACAGCTTCTCTAGGGAAGTTGGCTGCCTACCAGGAGCTCACCTTCACGATGTCACTGAGAGGCTGCTGAGCCTCCTGAACCCTACAGATTACCATCCCCTCCTACAATTCCATGTAGGCTCCAATGATACTGTGACGAGGCAACTTAAAACCATCAAAAGAGACTATCCATCCCTTGGAGCAATGTTAAAAGGATCAGGAGCACAGGTGGTCTTCTCTATCTTCCTAATCAGAGGTAGGGGTTTAGGAAGGAGGAGATAAATTGGACAGGTGAATGCCTGGCTGTATGGCTGGTGCTGTACTCAAGGTTTTGGCTTCTATAATCTCTTGATTCCCACATGTAAGAAATCAGATGAGGAAGGCAGGAGACCAGAATGGCTCAGGAAGGACCTCTTGGTCAAACTAAAATGTAAGAAGGACATGCACAGGCAGTGGAACGAGACACGTGTATCCTGGGAAGAATATAGGGACCCTGCCTGGATGCGTAGGGATGGAATCAGAAAAGCTGAGGCACAGCTGGAGCTGAATTTGGTGAGAGAGGAGAAGAGGAAGGAGAAGAGGAAGGGGAAGAGGAAGGAGGAGAAGGAGAAGGAGAAGAGGAAGGAGAATGAGAAGAGGAAGAGGAAGGAGAAGGAGATGAGGAAGGAGAATGAGAAGAGGAAAAGGAAGGAGAAGGAGAAGAAGGGATTTTACAAGTACATTGGCCAGAAAAGAAAATGTACAGAGAGAGCAGCCCTGCAGAGAAGGACTTGAAGATATTGGTGGATGACAAATTGGACATGAGCCAGCAATGTGCGCTTGCAGCCCAGAAAGCATCCTGGGCTGCATAAAAAGAAGGGTAGCCAGGAGGTTGAGAGAGGTGATTCTCGCCTTCTACTCAGCTTTTGTGAGACCCCACCTGGAGAACTGCATCCAGCTCTGGGGTTCCCAGTATAGGAAACAGTTGGACCTGTTGGAGCGGGTCCAGAAGAGGGCCACAAAAATGATCAGAGGGCTGGAACACCTCTGCTATGAAGAAAGGCTGAGAGTTGAGGTTGTTCAGCCTGCAGAAGAGAAGGCTCTGGGGAGACCTTATTGCAGCCTTGCATTATATAAAGTGGGCTTATAAGAAAGACAGGGAGAGACTTCTCACCAGAGCCTCTAGTGACAGGACAAGGGACAATGGTTTTAAACTGAAAGAGCGAAGGTTTAGACTGGCTAGGAGGAAGATGTTTTTTATGATGAGGATGGTGACACACTGGAACAGGTTGCCCAGAGAAGCTGTGGATGTCCCATCATTGGAAGTGTTCAAGGTCAGGTTGGATGGGGCTTTGAGCAACCTGGTCTAGTGAAAGATGTCCCTGCCCATGGCAGGGGGGGTTGGACTAGATCATCTTTAAAAGTAATTTCCAAACCAAACCATTCAGTGGTTCTGTGAAAGTTAGGGCTCAAACTTCTATTTCACAGTTGATGGTAGTTCAGATTCTGTGCTGGTGGAATTTTTCCTTTCCAGTTTGCAATAGCAATTAGCTAAGTCTTCCAGAAAAAGAAATGGTAAATTCCAGTCTGAATCCTGGGGTGTTTGTATTTATGCTAAACTAATTTTAGATGTTGTGTTTTCAGGTATCTTGTAGTTATTTTTTTGGAAGCTATATATATCTTTTATATTTATTTGCTTGAGTCTTATCTTTTGTGTCTTTTGTTGCTTTAGTTCACTTTTTAAGAATATATGCTATAACTTTTGAAACAATTGCAATAGCTATTGAGAAAGACTATTTTGACATCAAAATGACAGGTGAGATTTCAGATTTTGTAAAAGCCATATTGTTTTACAAAGCAATTACCAACTGCTTTTTAGGAAAACAGTTGCCAATTTTGAGGAAACTGTCAATATGCCAGATAGTTCATCTTAGCAGATGTATTAACACAGGGTGAAATTCTCTGTACAGATGGGCAATGAAAAGCTTCTTCTTTAGTGTCATGGAGGCTGGATTCATACTGTGTCTCATTTTGACTAGAAGGCACTCAGTCTGTGGGGGGTTTTTGTCAGTGCTTACAAATCTGATGTGTTATGGGGACAATACAGAGTAACTGATGTCAGTTGGTTTGTTTTGTGGATAGGTGTAAGAACTAACAAACTAGAACTTCCAAGAAGATAAATGCAATGATTGATACCAAGTCTTACTATAAATGTCTAGTTTGCTCAGAGGACCATTGTATATATGACGGTTTTAAAAAATAAGTTTTAAATCAAATATTTCTGAGTACTATTAGTACATTTTACTTGATAGCTATGGTTAATTGAAGCAAATTCAGTGATTTGAGACCAACAGTAGGCTTGTTTGACTTGACTTAAAACAATTCCAAGAAATAATACCAAAAATGCAAATTCAGCATTGATATTTGGACATTTTTTACTATTTTTTGACATAACTTAAGAAATCTGCTATTAAAATATGTGGTTATTTTACTTTAGTGGCACTTTGAATTATTTATGCCTGTTTAAAGAAAAATAGATTTTTTTTTTTTTTTAGAGAAAATGTGTGCAGTAATTTCTGCTTTCTTTTGCTGTTACTCTGATTTGCCTCGTTGATCAGCATGGTCAGTCCTGAAGTTAGCAATTGCTTAGATGAGATTAATTAGATCAGCATGGAAATAGCGCATTTAATCTTTGAGCTGTTAGAGAGCAGTAGTGAATAATTGATTGAATAGTAAGTATGATGGACCTTTTTAGACTTGTTTGTCCTGTTATTAGAGAAACTTGGATTAATGGTTTTATTCCAAAGATTGCTAGAGTGCTAGACTCTTTCTCCTAACAGAGGTATGCGCTCCTCACGTTTTATGAAGAATAATATTTACAAAATCCAATAAACAAATTTAGACTACATGGATTAGTCTGAAGACTTCACCAGTCAAGATGGCATTCTGGAAAAGAGTTGAGTCTCTGCGAGAAAGCCATATTCTTGAATTAGTAGTTACCACACATGCTCTGCATTGCATTACACATCCTACATGCACAGCACAGAATTACAGTTGAAAGTACAGTCTTAACTTTAGCCTGATGAGAATGTTTAATGATGCATTAAGATCATTTTAGTGATTAAGATAGTTTAAAATTTTTTATCATAAACATACAAAATTTATATCCAAAAGTTTTACCTAATTAAGAAGTGCATCTTGTCTGCATAGCAGATGAATTGGTAGCCATATTGTGTGTCAGTTCTGAGATCTGAATTATATTCCATAATTCCAGTACCTTAGAAAGTCATGACTTTATAATATGGACTGTAATACAAGAAGGCAATTCATTCCTCTCCTACATTGCTGTCATATTTTAGAGATGAATGCATCAAACACTTTTTGGTTTGTGATTGAAGCCAGATTTTAAAATTCATGTATGTCTGTACACATAACACAAACAGTTATTGATGCTTCAAAGGCAAAACCCCTGCACTAAGCTTGAGTGTGATTGTTGTATAAAACTTGTTGAGTTAAGCATGCTGTGTGTAAAGGAATATGAGGGGAAAAATTAAGAGGCAGTAGGTTAAAAGCCTACAAGCCTTTGAGATATTTAAAAGAAGAAAAAATCCAATCCTTATATGTAGTTTTCAAGAACAACATGATATTTTCCAGTGTTCATCTGAACGATCCAGAAAATTAAGCCAATTCAATACCATATTTTTAGGACTAGTATTAAAGGCCAACCATTTTAGAGTGATTTCTTTTGATAGGTAGTTTTGTGTTCTGGTGAAGATAATTTTATTCAGGCTTTTGGCTGCAAGGATTTTCTTTATGGTATGCCTATCATAAATGAACTTGGATGAATTATCGGCACACTAAACAAGCACAATCCATGCAACAGTAACAGCTGATGTGGGTGTTGTTCTAAGAGTCATATGCAACTGCTGTATTTTTAATACAGAAAGCATATTAGAGGTACTTCACAATGATACTTGATTTTATGTTGGAATTGCTATCTAGTAGGTCATCCATGCAAATGATAGCATATAGAACTCAGTGGTCTTCATTCTTCCAGAGTCAAATCGTTTTGGAGGAACATATTCTAGAGAAGAGCTATTACACTGTTTTCTGTGGTGAATTTGGTCCATGAGGCAGAATTTAACCTTGCCAAGAAGCATGTCAGTAGCAGCAAAGCTGTTTTGTCATGTGGCTGTTTGTCTAGTCCTGTCTAGTAGTACACTGTAACCATTCCATAATACTGCTTCTCAATATTGCAGTCTACAAATAACATATATAACAGTGAATATCCATGTCTTGGATGTATGACATTCAACATTAACATTGGGTTCCACAGTTAGTATGCTAGCAGGTTTTTAGGAGCAGTTTTTGAGGGACTTAGTAATAGGACTGATGGCTCAAAACTTGATTATGGGCTGCAAGTACTATGCATTCAGTAGTTTGAGCTATATACTCTACATTTTGACCTATCATAATTATAGATTGCATATGAGTGCGATAATGGGCAATGGTGTTCTGCAACTAGTTGCAATTTGTATATCTCCTGTCAAAATAATAGTAATGACTCCACCCCCATCTCCATATAATGTCTTTTTTTGGTCAGTGTACTACAGTGTATTAAATCGACATTGCCGGATTTCATTGGATACAGCTGACATGCTTTGGTTGGATTGCTGTTAGTGTTGACGTTGTTTCTATCACGTTCCATACTTTCACAAATATAATATTTGCCCCAGCTGATCTCTATCCCTGTACGAGTGTAACACCTTGACAGTAAGCATTTGTATAACCACCCTCACCAGACATTCACATATTTCCCTCTCTTTCCCAGGGTAACTGCATAGCAGGTAGATTTCCAGTCTCTTGACAGAGTTAATTCGCTGTGGGAAGGGAGGAGTACGGAGGTAAGGATTGTTGTGGGACAGGAGCTGGGCTGTCTAGGATCACTGGCATGGAGCTATTGAGGGAGAGAAGGAGCCCTGGTCCAAAACATTTTGTACTACTTGTGCAGACACAAAACTAACATTGCTGCTGACTTAGTTTTTCCATGGTAATGTGGGTTTTTTTCCTTTCTTTTTTTCACAGAATTCCTGCTATGGGTGCTAAAATACTTTATTTCAGCAGTGCTGCAATGCTGCCACATGGAGTGGACATTTGAAAGTTCTTATTGTATATGCTTTGTAACTGAAATCATTAGTTATTTCCAAATAAAATATGCTCTATCAGGACCTGTAACCAGGAACGGAGTAAGTGCTTCATCAAATGCTCCGTTTTGTAGCTAAAATGTGTTTCTTAAAAAAAACCCAAACACATACACATACACACACACACACTCAACCCAACTACTGATCTTGTGTTCAATATATTAAACTGCTGTTAATGTTGACAACCTATGAATGTTCAATAAGTGTCTCATGTAACTAGTCTACAAAAAAGACTGTAAATTTGTTTTTTAAAAACTATCTTATAAATATTTGTATGTTTTACAACTTGTTGAAATTATATTTTTTTAAATTGAACAATAGAGCATTTTCTGTGAGCACGGAAGCATACTTACAGAGCACAAATAATCTGTGTATTTCTAATTACATTTATCTGCTTAATGAAAAAGCAACTGATGTTTTTAACTAGAAAAATGTGCTCAAAATTTTAGTAGCTGTCCTTTCATGATAATAATATCTATTGTTCTGAGCTTTCCAATAACTTTGGAAGTCCAATGTACAAATGTGTAATGCAGAAATTAGCACAGTAGCTATAGTTACTGTGTACTGATGACCAGCTAGGAACTGAGGTGCTAGCGTCCAGATAAAACTGAATCAGAAATTGACCACACCTTTCATCACGGATCTAGACTTGTGCAGTTATTCTTATTGATCTGGTTTAATAGGAACATGAAGCTTAACAGCTTATAGATCTCTTTGGGATCCTTTGTTTGAATACATACTCCAGAAAGGTAAAATTATTATACCAATTGGATAAGAATGCATGACTAAAACTCAGGCACAGACAGGCCTGAGCCTGGTTGTTTTGGTTTTGGTTTTTTGTTGGTTTTTTTTGTTTGTTTGTTTTTTCAGCTGTATTGCTCAGTAAGTTTTGAATCTGTGTATTTGGTATTTTTACCCTGTAGGCAGGGCAGTGCTAATGATAAACTATGTGCCTGACTTAAAAGAGAGAAAAGGGAGTTGGGGAAAAAAGCAATTTTGGCAAACACTCTATTATAGGTGATTATAACAAGGAATTTAAAATGTATGCCACAATTGAAAAACATGAAAAATTACATTTCCTTTTATGTGAAGCTGGTATGACTTTCATTGGCTGAAATAGCACGAAATATTATTTCTACAGTAACTATACTACACTTTTAGCCTGATGGTTGTTAAGCAGAAAGCTTAGCGTGAATAAATATAGACAGAAATTGTCAGGTCACATTTCAGTGAGAGTTCATGTTAAGCAGTAATATAAATGTAAGAGCTTACAATGAAATGAAATTCATAATGTAAAGGTCAAACCTGCCTATAAGAGTCTTTTAAGGAAAGCTGTTGGACTGAAAAGATTCCAATTTTATTTTAATAGATGGTAACATAGCACAACAGAACTAGGGAATTTCTGCTGGATAAAATGTGATATAAATTAGGGCCTGATTCAGCAGAAAAACTGCATCTGCTTCCATGTGGATGATCTTACCATGCAACAAAAACTGTCTTGCTTTTTAAACACGAATGCTGCTCTTAGATGAAAACAAAATAAAACAAAAGCATAGATAAATAGCCAGCTGTTATAATTTTTAACTTTAAAATACTCATGCACTGAACTTTACAGTTGCTGAAGTGTTTTAGTGATTTAAATTTAAACATTCCCTATTAGCATAAGTAAAATGTTAGTTAATGGTCATCACTGATGCTGTGCTTGTTTGTACGTTACCTTCAGCAAGCACACTAATGTAAGACCAGTATAGCAGTGAACCATCATAACCTGTGAAAGAAGGTGCAGAGCTAAAGGCACAAAATCAGTTTGCATGGAAACTCAGCAGATCACTTCTAGTCCGTGTTTCATGTGAAGATACAAGGTTGTCTGACTCAACAGCTGTGAAGCTTTTAATGAAGTAAAATTTAAACTAAGATGGCTTATCAGAAACTAGAAGCAGTCTCGGCATAGACAGGTGACTACAAGGACATTTCTAATGAATTTTTGTGACGTTTTTTTAAATGCAGTTTTTCCAAATATGCTTAATTCAAATTAAGAGTGAAAACAGGTAAGGTTTTGAAAGTCACACTACAAGAACCGCTATGTTGCAGCAGACTGAATGTATATTTAGCAGAATAGTCTGTCACCATCAGTGGTCACTATCAGATACCTAAGAAAGAATATGAGAAAATGAAAGATTATGGTAATACTTCCTTCAGTAGTCACCTCTTTCAGCATTCCACAGTTCAGGAACTTTCTCAGTCACAAGCAGTATTTATCAGTTTAATAACCTCAGTGAATTTTATTTTTTCTTCCATTAAGTTGCCTGATTGCTTTCTGAACTCGAACTTATAGATGTATCCAGAGCACCTTTCACGTTCTACACTGGGTTAACTGTCGTGTACCCCTTTTAGACACTAGATGCTTGGAAAATCTTGCTGTTAATCTTCCCAGAGTAGTTCAGCAGAGCTTATCCAAAACCTAGCCTTTTTTTTTTTTTTTTAACTTCTGAAAATGTGCATTAGCCCTACTGTTTGAAAGAACTGGTAATTCTGTGCAGTAATTGTAGAACTTGAGGCTGATACTCAGAATGTAAGATCATAAAATACTACCACTTGACCGGGATAGTTTTGTTCCCTGTAAAACATCCAACTCTGCTTATCACAGGTTCAGTTCCTGCACAGTAACAGTGAAAGCTCTAAGGTACACTAGTGTGCTGATGCTACTCGGATTTTAGAAACTTGCCTTAGACTGGCACTGATCAACTTTAGCAATGCCTGGTCACAGTGCTAGAGCCTGATTTCACAGATCTCCCCTCTATTGCGGTGCCATGGCAGTGGTAAGGAAATTCAGAAACAGCTGCAACATTAATTGAATTGGCAGGTTCTGACTGTAGTCTTGGTTGCACTGGCACATTAACTATCCCTAATATATAGTGCTGCATCCTTTTTCATGTTTATTTTTGTTCCAGTTTTTGTTGTTGTTGTTGTTGATGCATTGCAGTATTTCATGATGTCAAGGAAAATAATCTGGAATGGACAATCGCTATAATTTTTCTGTTTGGAATGCCTGTTTTGACATCTTGTATACTTTATTTGTACTTGGTTTCTCATTCTTCACATCTGCTTACACTATGCAAACCAGTTAGATTTGTCCTCAACTGGTCATGTTTTGGAACTTTCAATAAACAGTGAAGGTCACGATTTCTGAGCAACTAATAAATGAGAAGATGCGGTCTGTTCAGTTGTCTTCTAATTATATACATCCCTGTTTAAGAGTACTTGAGGCAGAAATTAAAAATGTCAGTGTGACACCAGTTGTAACCTTGGAACACATGAAAGGAGCAATACTAATGCTGCAGAACATGCACCACATTTGAGGGGAGTTTGGTTGTGTTTGTAATGTTCATTCCCTATTTAGCCACAGGCCTCCTAAACTGAACTTTTATTCTGGACTCTTTCTTCTTTTTCAATGTAAATTCTTGGCGTAAGTCTTCAGAAAGCTTTTTAAACATATTTTTTCTGACCATCTGACAAGTATATCCCCTAATTCCTTTTAAACAACAGTGTAAATTTACACTTTAGTTAAAGAAAGTGCTATTAACTACCACTATGCATATCTGTCTGTAACTGATTCTAACTTTATTTTGTTCCTCTGTCTTCATGATGCTATTTTCCCTTAGGCTTCCACTTCTATTTCAGTACTCATTTTAGCCTGTGTATTCATGGACACAAAAGCTTGTGTTTACTTGCAATGTGAAGTACCATGCTACAGCATGAATATTTACAGAGGAAATACTGTCTTCTGACACTACATATACAAACACTCGGTAGTAACGGACAGAATACAGGTTTCTTGCCTGCTGCCTTAACATAACTTACGGTTTATGAACTGTTTACTGCAACATTAGGCACATGAAAGCAAAATTCTGCAATCATAATAGCTGGCTTCAGTAAACCCAGTCTTGTATCTTATCAGCAATCGGCTACTTTAAGTTTCTGGTTGTAAAACTCCAGAGAACACCTAGTAACGCTGTAACTTCATAAAGGTTGTATTGGCTGCTTGCTTATTATATATTTGACATTCACTATGTATGATCCTTCCATGGATAATGCTTGTAACAGTCTGGCTGGTGATGGGTAAAAGTTGCAGTTGTACGCAAAATGATTGGTTTAAATCACCCTTTCTTCAAGAGGAAGATACACTTCATTGCAAGCTGTCCATGCAGGAATGATGCACGGTTAGTCACTGAGCTCATTTAGATAATCTGACTGTTTCATAGGCAAACCAAGTAAATAAAACAGCTCTTTCCCCACATAAATTTTCTGGTAGAAAACCAGCTTCTTTCTTTCCCATATCTCCATATTTCTCATTAGGCAAAAGCTGTAAAAATGTTTTTAAACATGCTTCAGCCCAAAAATCTTTATTTAAGTTTATTGTCTAAGGAGAGCCTTATCACCTGTTTCGGACAAATTCAGTTTTTTTTGGGAAGGTAAACTGGACTTCTATATTTTGTATAACCTGTTCTACCTAGCTCACAGGAATATTGTGAACAGCCTTGCCTGTAAATTTTTTGGAGACGGTCACGTGATGAACATTGTGGGTCCTTGTCTCTCTCTGACAGCTGGAAGTTGTGGAGTATATATAACACCTCAAATTATGTGCCCAATACAACTGCAAAGTGTTTGCCTTTTTTTCTGGGTTGCGTCTGTGAGCAAGCTTACTTCAGAAAGTGACAAGAGACTCTTCATTGGACAGGAGGATGAAATGTACTTACAGACGTTTTGAGTGACTTAGAATGTATGGATGTAGACTATGGTCCAAGATACACTGACGGAATCAATAACCTGTTCTGGTCTGTCTAGACCTTGAGGTAAGGCTTGTCTGGTTTAAATCGTCATGGGGTATTTGCTGCTTTTTGTTACACCCTGACTGCAGTAGATGGTAATGGGTTGAGTTTCAGGTGCCCAGCAGAGCTGAGGGAGCTTGGGCAACAGCATCCGCATGCTGGAGGCGCTGCTCGGACGCTGGAGTCCGTAGGACAAAGATGGAGTTGAGCAAAAGAGTCTTGCATCCCCGCCACCTCCCTCTCGTGCTCCTCCTCTCGCCTGCCTGCTCGCGGGGAAGTGAGCGTGGGCGAGGGAGTCCGAGCTGGAGCTGGCGAGTATCGCAACTGCTAGTCTTGCCACTTGATGGCAGCATTGACTACGTGTTTGAATCGAGTTTTACCGTTCTCAGGCTAGGCCGAGCTCTTGTTCAGCCTCGTTAAACATCAGTCGTGTAAAAGATTGATAGCAATGCAAATGTATTTATAACCACTAGAGATAGTCACCTTCCACCCCAATTAGCCTTTGAATTGATTTAGTGAGAAAAACATCTATTATGGAATAAAAGTCTTAGAGATTAGTGTTGCATTATTTCACTACATTTGAAATAGCTGTAGGTAAAAGGGCCTTACAGGCATCAATAAGCTTTAATATAATAAAGTGCTTTTAGGCTACATCAGAAGCAAATTACAAGCCGAAGGTTTGTTTGCTGAGTAAAATATAACTACAAGTATGTTGGATTATGCTGGGCCTCTGTGGCATTTACAAAGTCTAGCTTATAAAATTTTTTTCTCATTCTTTTATTTTTAAAAGGGATTAGTTCATGAGAAGTTGCTTACAAGAAAATCATTGATTACAAAAATGTGCTTCTTTTTGCAAGCTAACAGAAATCAATTATGTTTTGAAGTTGTCTGTTTTTTTTTCTATTTTCCCTTCTTCCCAAACACAGTTTGCTGAAAAGAGCCTGGAGTGAGAGGGGTGGTAACGGTTCTCCCGTGGAATGCAAGTCCTAGGTACATCCTGATGACTGACTAGTACTGCTAGGAAAGGATCCAGGAAAGAAGAGAGTTCTCTGCTTCACATGGAGCAAAAAGAAATTATTATAAAGGGCTGGTATGGTTTAATGCTTCTAATTTAAAGACCTAATTTAGGTCACATTGAGTTTCCATTACAGATGAGAAATGCTATTTCTTTGAAAGGCAAAACTTCCCTAATATTTTATAATATTGTACTGGTTTTGCTGCTTTGCAGCTATGATGTAAATTAGCTTTCTTGCTAAGGAGTACAATGTGAACAAACAGCTTTTGAAAACAGAACTGGAGCTGTAGCTGGGTGCTTCCCGATTAAGATTCTTCCCTCTCCCTCCCTTTTCTAGTGTAAAATTTGTGCAACTCTTTGCTTTCTATGTATGTATTAATTTGTGTTTATATAAAGGACGAAGCTTAATGAAGTCTATGCAGTCACAGCAGGATAAACCACTGTGAGATCAGATGTGGCCCTGCGCTGTGTGTGAGAGCAAGACCTTTGAGCTGTGAGTGTTCTTATTCTCTTCATTGTTCCTCAATCCATCTTTATTTAGTACTTAGCTTATATGTTTAACATCATTTAAACATAACAGGTAATTTCAAAATATTTTTCTATCCTTTTTAGTTTTAGGGAAAAATTATAAGCTACTGTGATTTTTATGACAATAGAAAAATATTTTACGCAATTCAGCATGCTGGTTTTGAGGGGCGAGACCACAAAGATCACCTTCCATTCCCCACAGCAGCTATTTTGACTATTTCAAGCCTTGAATTTGTAAAGAACACCTGTTTCCAGATGGCAAAATATTTTTATTGATGCCAAACAAAAACACCCTCCTTGGTATGAAGTTGTAACTTTACTTTAGATATTTGTAGTTTGTTTTCCAGCATTTAATCAATGAGTATGGGGACAAAGAAAAATTATAAAGTGAGAAAGAAACAAATTAGCAATGTTTGCCAAGTATTTCTTTGAAAGCACAACAGGGCTGAAAGTTTTGCTAAATCTAGATTGTCTTATCAAAATAAAAAAAAAAAAGTGAATAACTCTACTTTTAGTTTCTTTTGTAACCTTGTTTTGGATATCTGTGGTGCACTGCAGCACTGATACCAGATAATACAATGATATCCCACTTAGTCATTGTGAAGCATGCTTGACAATCAATCAAAAATCAGCTGGAAGCAAAATCTCCTGAAGGCAGACTAGATCTGATGGGATTTGTCTTTATGTGTGTGTATATAAGTGTGAGATACACAAGCTTTAAACATAAATGGCATGCATGCAAACTACACTGGGATTTAAAACATATATTGTACATTCTGCAAAATGTTTGCTCTTGCATATCTCCAATTCCAAAGAAATAACCAGTTCGATAAAAATAGTATTCAGGGAGCTAAAATTGGCATTGATTTTTAATTTACACAGAAGTTATTACAAATATATATCAGTGTCAATTAAAGCAGTTTCATTGCTTACAACATACAGGAAATCAAATTCCATAATTACATTTGCCATGCGGATGGTAGCACTACTTCCAAGGTTCAAAGGTCACTGACAATTAGCATAAGATTTAAAATTAAATTACACTAAATATTGTTCACTTTCATTGCTTGAAAATTTGACAGAAGAATATGAATGTTAAATATAAATACTATATTCTGGCAGAAAACCTTTTTCCCTAAGGTCTGCATTTTTAGATATTTAATTTTGTATTCAGTTCATAGAAAATGGTTTGTGTTGTGCCTAGGTAACCAGATAGAGCTTATTTACCATATAGACGAGGCTTTATGCAATGTTTGTAGTAGCCTGGGAACACAACAGTGCAGATAAGATTAATAAAAAGGCAAAGGTAATAATCTGGCACTGGTTAAACATTTCACAGGATAGCAACAAAAAAAGTCAGTTCAATCTATAACTGTAGGGTTGTATTTATATTTGTTAGATTTTATTTATTTTATTTTTCCCTACAGAATTTTTTGGTTCAATTTCTTCTCAAATTGTATTATATTTTTAGTGATTAGAATATGTGTGTGTTCTAAGTCTAACAGATGCATTTCCAAGGAAGGAAATACTAAATTGTGGAAGGGCTTTCTGCAAGGGCATAATTTTAAAGCAGGTATTCTGACAGTAGAGAGTAGATTCAAAGAAAAGACACTATTTCAATTTTCTCTGTAGAGACAATTTTAACGGTTATAGAATGGTTTCCACAGGAATTTAATGATATGAAGGCAGGAGCATGTCAACGTGCAACCTATGCTGATTGAGTTTTGTCTTGTGTCTTGATTGGCAATCTCAGATGTGCTAAGAAGATCTGCACAGCCAGCTGAATATGGGAACTATGCTCTTTATACAGCTGTGGAAAAGAAGTGGAATACACTTGGGCCTATTGTTGGAAAGCATTGCTAATTCTTCTTCAAACGAGGGCAAGCTGTTAGTTGTTCTCAGAGATGTGATGGCTCAGTCTCTCATTGTCTGTGAAACTGTTGCTTGATGCTAATGTCCTCTTTAATTTTTGTCTGGTTTCTGAGAGATTGGAAGATGTTATAGTCTCTGGTGTTTCCCACATGTTGGTGAAAGTAATTTATGGCTGGGATATGGCTGGAAGTTAGTTCGCTTAAGATCAGCCTGACTAAAAAGGCAGTTTTCAGAAGATGGAAATCTACAGTAGTTCACTTGAGTGAACATGTCTTTAGACTGTACATGAAACCACAAAAAGTATCTCCCATGTCCAAACCTTTGAGAGATGGAGAAAAGTCACAAAACATGAAAACCATAAATTCCTCAAAAAATTTTCCCATTCTTAACAGATGAGAATAGTATGCCAGGTGTGCAATATTTTACATATGCAAGATACCAAAACATCTTAGTTTAGATTTAAAAATGCATAGGAATTTTCCAAGTTATAGAATGTAATCAAACAAGCCTTGAACTAAGGAAACAAGGCAACATACCGTTGTCTGGGTTAGTTTACTACAGATTTCTAGGGGTATACATAAGGAGAGTATTAGTGAATTCTGTAAGGACAAATCTACACTTTGCAAACAGCGTTAGTGTGCAAGGGTCTGTGTGAAGAATAGTTGTGACATGAAGAGAACACAGATCAAAAAATATCATGCTTTTAGTCCAAGTTAATATGTTAATAAGAAACCAAACTATTTTGCAACTTTTGTTTAAAGATAAAATGTGCATTATTTAGGGAGTAAGGTGTTTTTCTATTTGCTACATAGTAAAGAAGAATTATTTGTAGAAAGTGTCCAAGGGTCAGTAGTGAACTAATGATCAGAGTATCCTAAATGGAAACTTTATTGTTTAACTCCTTGCGCATCAGAGTATGTCTTGCAATTGGCTATTTGAAATCACTGTGAACTGTTTCTGGATAAAATTTGTGGTAAAATTAACGTGTGTTAATCTTAGTGGAGATGTGATTTCTACTGAGAAAGTAAATGAGTTTGAAGCAAAGGTGAAGCAAACTCTCAAGAAACACCATAAAGGTGCAGACTGATGATAATATTATATAGGAAGATTAGTTTGTGGTAACTTCAGGACTGTAGTCTAAAAATGGCAAAGATTTGTTTGTTACAAAATCAAAGGCTATGTTGACTCTAGATGATTATTCTAAAATGACAAAAATAGCATTGTAAACTTGTATGTATACTGATTGCTAGACAGTACAACAATTGTCATGGCAGATAAGGGCATATAATATGAATGACTTGAAATGAATTGCTAAAGCATACGACTTTTAAAGTTGGGTCAAGTGTGTGTGCACCCTACTGCTGTGTGAAAAAAGTTTCAAAAAGCAATAATGCTTTCAAAGTTGTACAGTAGTCACTTTATAAAAGCAAAGATCATTGAAGATTTTCCTATTTCTTTTCTGTTTGACAGAAGATGTAGGAAAAAATAGCTGTTGAGTCCCCAGCCTCAGGGGGAGAACAGGGTTACAGGTGATCAAACCATAGCAGGAGAATGGACTTGAGAAGAGCAAAACAGAGGTGGTTTAAAGATTTGTAAAACAAAGAAGATTGAATCAGAGACTGATTTTTTTTTTTAATGATGATTATTGTATACTTTTTTAGCAGAGGAAGAAGTAAATTTATTTTGCTCCTTAAAGCTTTGGCTGACATGTAGCACCCTTAGAATATTCTGGTTTAGATGTTATTCATTAATCAGTGTCCTCTGTGCCGTATCTTTTGAGAAACGTGCAATTCTCTCTTGCTGTCTCTCCCCTCTTTCCTTTAGTATCTACTACTTTTTTCTTTCATCATGCTAAAAGACTTTTACTTATAAGCTCTGTCACCAACTTTCCTTCAATGACCAGAGACAGTAGCTAGTCTGAAACTGGGAGAATGTCTTAAAGCCACATGAACACCTAATTTTTCTCATCTGAAAATGTTGAAACATACCTCTAAGTGAGAGCAGTGAATGTTTATCCTGTGCAGGCAGTGCTAGGAAATTTGATGAAATTTGTGATTATAGTTGGTCTTTACACAGTCAAAAATAGCATATATAATTTTTGCAAATTTTCATTTTTATAGCAAAAATAGCATATACCTTCTTGGTTTTCATCACGGGAAAGTTTTTTAGGACAAAGAAAGAATAGAACTGTATTTAACAATAGGTTTGATTTTACTAACTGCTACTTACAAAAGTGATTTGAATTTCTAGAAATAGTTTCACTGTTTGCACTGAAGCAGCATGGAGGAATAATACTGCGGATTTAAGACTTCCCATTGTAGCCATATTTAACTTTTTCCAGTTCTCCTCAAAAATAGTCTGTCTCTAATGCACAATTTAAAGTAAACAAATTCAATCCCCGTAAAATTTATTACATTTTATTTTGAGTAAATGTACAGATTCTTTAGATATTTGCTGTCTTTTTTGTAGCTTTATTGTTTTACAATTGAGGCTGAAGAAAACACTTATTTTGTAAGAAACTTTCTAAACTATGAGAATTAAAAAATAGTAAAAAAAAAAATGAAGCAGAAATGAGTTGGCTTTTTTTTTAATATATTTTTTCTGATGTAGTCAGTATAGGGCTGTAATGCATTCCAAAGATCTGTTGACTCCTAGTCAACTCCTGATTTTAAACTTTTTCAGTTTATGTGACTCTTTACTGTACAAGTTCCAAACTCCCGATGAATGGCTTGCCACCTTTCAAAGATCTCTTAGAAATACCTACTGAAAAAAAGGTGAAAAACCTGAATACAACTGTTCTACATTGTGTTTTCAAATCTGGTTTAGGTTAAGAACAGTTACTGTCTGATGTACTTAAGTGTCATTAGTGCTTTGAAACTGGTTTATAATTGACAGGGGTTCACATGACATAAGCCATTATCAGGACTGTCACATTCATTGGCATGCTCAGAAGACACAATGTTTAAGATCAATATAGTGATTAAACAAGGTTAAAATGAATGACGAGGATTTAGAGGATAAATTAGATGTCAAACTGAATGGGAGAATGATGCCCCCAACCTTAGATATTTTGAGAATAATATCACCCAGAAGCAGGAGACTTTGCAAGCAAATTCCCATATCAGAACCATTTCTGATTGTTTTTATGTCCTACGGATAAGAAAAGGACTTCTGAAGTAACAAGAATTCCAGTCCTAATTCATCCAATAGTAGAAATGCCATGGACTTAGGTCAAACAAGGATAGCTGATCCCCAGTTGTGCATGTTCTTGGTTTCTAGCCCTTGTGTTTTGATTTTTCATATGCTTTTAGGTCATGTATAATCTGAAATGTATCAGACAGTGGTATAAAATAGGTATCAGGAGATGCATCTGTTCACCTCTATAGACATAAGAGACGACCTCGGGAGTTACAGCTTCTTTGTATTGCTCAAGGTCACAGATAAACATCATGGAATATAAATAGAGCACAATATGGCAATTGTATGATGTTGCATGATTAGGTAGGCATGCAGATAAACATAAGCAGTACCTTTCCCACGTATTATCTGCTGTTATGGCAATGTTACAAGCATTACCATCCTCATTTTATAGATAGGAAACCAAAGCCGTGAGAGATTAAATCTCTCTGTAATTCTCTGATGTAGACAACACTTTGAGTATACACTGTTTGAATCTAAAGCTTCAGCCAGCAGTTCTGCCTCCACTTAGGTTACAGGATAATTTGTGGTTTAGTGACACTCTTATCACACATTAACAGTTACAATGGCATGTTGTAAATACACTGTAAAAATGCTTCTTTGGAAGAAACAGGGTGTGGTTTTTTTGTTTTGTTTTGTTTTTTTAAGAAGGTCTTATGAGACCCATGCTACTTTGGATCACTGATTAATTTACTAATTAATTAATGGGAGTGTCACTCTCATTATTCCTGACTGCTTACAAGCTGGTTAGCCATTGCCATCTTTATACCTTGAATAAGGCATAGTTAGCAATGAGTTAATCTTTTTTTAGTTTTGTTTTGATTTTAACTGGCTCTTCCAATTTGTAGAAATGTAGAATTTGTTTCCATGGTAACTTTTAGGCTTCAAGGCTTGTGGGAAAAAGACTGGTAAGTGTATGATTTAGATTATAGTTGCTGAGTTTTATTGTGTTTAAAATGTGGTTAAGTTGAAGCAATTTAGAGTAGTGAGATTTGGAAGGTCTGACTGAAATATTTTGCTAACGTCTTTGTTATTCTGAGCTACAAATAATTCCAATGAAAATTTGACTCGGACCACTTTTTCTTTTTCTATGAAATGAGCTTATTTTGCAATAGTTTCATTTGTGGACTGAAATGGTATTTGCATGCTATTTCAGCAGAAACACTTTATTTTGGGAAAACTGAACTTTTTATGGGTAAATATTGAACTTGAAGGTGTTTATTTCTTTATTACTAATTCAATTGCAAAATTACCAGAAAAACCCAAATATTCTTATACCATTTCACCTCAAGGTGAAAGTAGTCAAAAGGAAGCTCTTGAAATCTGAAAATAGTTTTGCAGCTTTGACCTACAGTATTGTTATTTCAGTATTATCAAAGCCAAATGTGAACATGTTTTTGTTTCAGCTTCAAACAATGGTCTGTATCTAATGTGAATATGTTTACTATCTTCCTAAACTTGATTTTCTTTTCTTGTAGGCATTGTTAATACAAAAAACACTGGTGGTCTTCAAGGTCATGTATGTACAATGGGTCTTCAAGGCAGGCTTCAGTTCATCCTAGGAAACATATTGCATCTCTAAAGTTTTTAATGTAAAAAAAAAAAATTATGAGCAATTTTGAGAGCTGACAGGGATCTAGGGTCAAAAAAGTTAAGGAACACATGGTATATGTTGAGTATTGGTTATTTTTAACGTCTTTCAATGTAAGAAATTATCTCTGACCATGCAACTTTATTGGACCCAAACACAGCATCTGAACTGTCATAGTAAAATAAATGTTTGTTTTTCTTTAGCTTACTTTTTTTTGGTTAGGGTAATTTTAACAGTTTTCTTTAGCTTTCATAATAAAAAACTTGCATTTAAATGCATCTGTTCATGGTATAGAAAACATTTATTGTTCGTAAAACTGAAGGGCTTTCTTATGGAGAGTAAGAAACCACAGCACAGTAAGATCTTGGAAGATAAATCATTCTGCTGAGAAGGATTTGGCACTGCCTGAAGTTGATGAGTCAATATCATTCGATTTTACTTTCAATTTATTTGGATTCTCTCCACAGAATCTCTTTGCTTTCCCAGTTTCTTTGTGGACGTGAATATGCATTTGAGTCTACAGAATGGGAAGCAAATCGGTACACTTGCTACTGAAATGTACAAGATTAGGATGACTATTTAGATGGGATTAAGTATGCCTAATTGTATGTGCTTGAAAATGTGATGCTTTTTTTCTCAGCTTTGCCAGTTTAGAGAGAGATTAAATTGAGATACATTTGTCATATCTTTCTTTTGATTATTTTTTGTTGGTGTTCTGCTTCCTTTCCAGCTTAAATACATGATCTATGTCTGTTAACAGTTCTTCAGATAGTGCTACTCTTGAAACTTTCTTCTCCAAAATATGTTCTTTGAATATATCAAATATGTCAAGAACACCTGAACACGTAGTACTATGTGCATATTTTGAAACCTAAAAACATGAACTGAGCTAGTGGATGTGAACTAGTGGGGTTTTTTGTTGTTTTTAGTGCACATAATGCAGTTGGACTGTGTTCTTTGTGTATCTTTATGCAGTTATGGTGGTGCTGCTGCTCATAAATAAATTTTTGAAATAGAATGTCTGATTTTATAACAAACTGGGAAACCAAGAACAGATGAGCAAAAAAGCTAATACCCATATTTCTCCATCATTTCATTATGTACATGAGTGACTGTTAAAAGACCTAGAATGTAGAACGAAGCCATCTGTTTGTCAGTTCCCTTCATCCCTCCAAAAATTCATCAGTTTCAAACAAAGTTGAAAGAAAGTTGGATTTCTCAAAGATAATTACATTCTTTCAAGATTCATGAAAATCAGTGGAAAGAGAGCAGTGGCAGGAACAGCAGGCAGAGCTCAACTGTTAGCCGTTGATTTGGCACCAGCCTCAGCAAGCACACACTCCTCACTACTGGAGATAAAACATAGGGACTGGAAGGAAGATCAGGGTTGTTGTTAAAGGAAGATCAGAGAAAACTGTAGGAAAAAAAGTTTCAAGACTTTTGGTCTTTACAGGGCTACTTGTTGGTTTTCAGCTTAAGGTTAACCAACAGCCACTTAAAAATACTCTGCACACACACAAAAAATGGTCACATGCAAGTAGTATATCCATCTTTCCCCTCTTTATCACGTCCCCTCTGTTTGATCCAAGATTTGGAGTTTTAAAGTTGCAGAGTTACCAAGAAGTGTATAATTTGCATCTATATCTAAGGTATTTGCATCTATATCTTCAGTAAGGAGCCAGCTCTTGTTCCGTTTGCATTTCAATCTGGTTGAAAAAGAATGTGGTCTAATCTGAAAGCTCTATGCTCTGTTATGTTTTAAGGTCTTTTGACATCCTACTTGATATACCCAGATGCATATCTACAAAAAAATCTCTGCAGATAATTCTCGTGTTGTTAAAAACAGAAGCTTGAATAAAGGAGGTGTCCTGGTTGGACAGAATAAACAGTAGACTCAGTATTTAGGAATTTGCAGGCAGATATAGCCCCTGTCCAGAAAAGAGACCAAACTATATTCATACACCTTACTGGCTTGGTGCACAGTCATGATTTTAATCTGTTTTTGAATGTTTAGATAATGGAAAGTTTTTGAATATTTTATAGTATGGTCACAAGTAGTGAAGAGAAATTAAGGAAGAGATTAGGTAGGGAAGTGAAATTTTACATGCCACAAAATGAAGTGAAATGTAGTAAATCTTTAATCAGTTGTTTATTTTCTGTACAAATCAGAAACATCAATTATGTTCTTCAAGTTCTGTTCAAATTCTTTAGATTTTAGAAACAATTATTATTCTAAATGTGTGCTTTGCTGTCCTCTTTGATGTTTGAGTAGCTTTTCATGGTTTGTTGCTCTTACGTATCATAAACATGGATGTTAATCATAAAGGAAGGGGAATAAAGGTGATGCCCCATAATAGAGTAGATAAGAGTATGTCAACGTTTGCAGGTCTCTGAACCAGATCTCTGAATTATCAGGTCTCTCCTGAGCCAGTGCTATTTCTTTTCTACCCCTCTCATCTTTTTTCTCTCACCTCAGTATAACATTAACTTTTAAGGTGCTACTTTTCATTTTACAGTTCAAGGAGACGAAAAAAGCAGCTAGAAGCAATGAATGGTTAAGTATTGTAACAATAACATAACTGTCAAACTCGATTCCTTTCTGTCATTTGCTTAATCCAGAAGCAAATATACACATGCAATTAGGAAAGGAGGCTGTGACAGTGATGGCTATCACAGCTATGGCTTGTTATAGAGGCTTCCAACTTAGTTTCACATCAGTGAATAGTATTATTTTATAGTTATGGACCATACTGTTGGATAATGATTTTTGAGGTGGATAGTCATATATTAATTTATTGAACACTTAAGGGAAAATCAGAGGCAAACATCAGTTCTGTGGGGTTTTTGTGCTGATGTTACATTTTTATTGATGGATTACATTTCTGGGAAAAAGGAGGTTTCAAAATAAGTAGTGCATTCTTTCAAATTGAAAAATATGAAATGTGGTAAGAGTTCCTGGGGACCTTACTGTGAATAATCAGTACTAGGAGCTTTGCCTGTCTGTAAGACCCAGATTTGCTTCCCTGTAAGAGTCTATTGGTCCTTAGGGCCTAAAAGAAGCAAATGTTGACAGCGGTGCTTAAATCAGTGTGGTGTTTTTTACTGCAGGTATTTTTTTTCTTTGCAGAGGCATAATGGTCATGCAGTTGTATGGTGGTTTTTTTTTCTTATCATATATTAGATTTTCCAGGTGAATAGGACTTCAAGCACTCAATTGACACAGCATTCCTCCAAGAAATTATGTAAGCAAGTTGGAATATTCTTTGAACAACTGCAAAATAAACCCTCTTTCTCAACAAAAAAGCTTGCTACCAGTAAACACCTTCATGCTGTTGTTGCACAAACAGTAATGGATTATGCTGTCCAAGTTTATGTCATGTTGGTGGCAGATGGCACAAAATAAACAACCCGCTGTTTTGATTTCTGCGTGCTTTGGTTTTTTTGTCCAAATGAACTTTAGGTGTAGCTTATGTTTAGGCCCCAAAGTATCTTGGGCTGTGAGTGGAGAAAGCTGCATTTGTTCTGCTGAAGTGAGTATTCTGGATGCTTGTTTTCCCATCAGAATCCACAAAACAGCTATGCCCCTGGCTTAGCTGTGATATTTGGTTCTGACCACTAGACAGTATATTTTGGTATGTGCTGATAAAGCACTCAGTGTCATCTGTTACAAGGAGACTTATTTTGCTTAGTCTGCTATTTCACTTTGTTTTCCTCCTTCTTGCTTCTCCCACCAATTGGGGGAAAAAAAAAATTACCTTTTATTCTTGTTCTTTCTAAAATAACAACCAAGTCTATATTTTAAAATTTCTTTCGAACACCCTATTCCATTCTATTTCTCTTTCTTCTGCTTTATTCCAAAATCAACTCACAGGGAAATTTAATTGTACTTTTCTTTGACTGCAGGATAAAAAATTACTTTCCAAAAGTCAATTCCAATTGGTGCTGATGTGTCTGTTTTTTGAAATATTGAACAGCTGAATGTTTGATTGCTCAGGAGCAGATTGGAAGTAATTTCCTTGATTTTCTTTAATCTCCAAAGACAGCAAGATTTTACCTTTTTGAATGGCACACGACTGCAGGTTAAAAAAAAAAAAAAAAGGAGAAAAGAAGCTTGTGTGAATATCAGGGCAGATTATATCCTGAATGACCTACGCTGGTATTACAATGCTAAGCACAACTTGTTCTGTCCTCAATAAGTAGAAATATTTAATTCAAATTTGTGTATGAAAATTACCATTTGTAGGCTTTAAGTCTTAAATCATAGAATCATAGAATTGCTTAGGTTGGAAAAGACCTTTAAGATCGAGTCCAGCTGTAAACCTAATGCTGCCAAGTCCACCGCTAAACCGTGTCCCTAAGTGCCACGTCTACATGTCTTTTAAATACCTCCAGGGATGGTGACTCAACCACTTCCCTGGGCAGCCTGTTCTAATGCTTGACAACCCTTTCAGTGAAGAAATTTTTCTTCATGTCCAATCTAAACCTCTCCTGGTGGAACTTGAGGCCATTTCCTCTTGTCCTATTGCTTGTTACTTGGGAGAAGAGACTGACACCCACCTCGCTACAACCTCCTCTCAGGGATAAGGTCTCCCCTCAGCCTCCTTTTCTCCAGGCTAAACAACCCCAGTTCCCTCAGCTGATCCTCACAGGACTTGTGCTCTAGACCGTTTACCGGCTTCATTGCCCTTCTCTGGACACGCTCCAGCACCTCAACATCCTTCTTGTAGTGAGGGGTCCAAAACTGAACACAGTATTCGAGGTGCAGCCTCACCAGTGCCGAGTAAGTTACCATTTAACTATTATAATCGGAATTGATTGTCCAAGTCTTTGTAACTCGGTTCCATGGTAACAGTTTGGATATCAGTGTGCTATAACAAAATTGCTATTCCTATGGCTACACTAACTGATGCCTTGATCTTAAAATGAACTTCACGTGAGAACAGGGGCTTACACTTGTCTAATCGCTGGTGTTTTCACACCCTGTTGAAATCAGCTGGCAAAACGCTTGGGCATGAGCAGGAAAGACTGCTGCTCCCAAACACTTTAATGTTAATCTCTCTGCACTAAGGTCAGCAGAAGACTTTTTAGGAATAATTTTCTAACAAGTTTAGAAATTTAGTAATAGTTGAATAGGGAGTGGGTAATGGGCTGTTTTTTGTGTATGTGATGAGTGACTGCATGCTAAACAGGACAAAACTTTTTTTCCTAATATGAATGAGCGAGATTTTTGAAATCCATTGACTCCCACTGACTTCAGCTGACCATTGATCAGGCTTTCACCATAGCAGAAAACGCAATTCTACTGTTTTCGTGAGCTGCTGTCACAGGATGTATTGTCCTTCTTAGTGAAGATCTAGCACTCTCTGCTAGAGCAGGTTCAGCTCGGTTTTACCTGACTAGGATGATGAGAGGTCAGATAAATGTGATGAATAGAGAAAATGAGAGAATTAGAATCTATCAGGAGTTTGAGGGAAGGAAGGCCTTTAAACTGTCACTTAGGAGAGTTCCTAGAGGAGACAGTTACTGTCTGGGATGTTGACCTATCACTTGTTCTTAACTGTCATAGGAGACCTAGCATTTCCCGTGTCAGAATTTGATATAGGAAATTGTATACAATAACCATTGGAGATGGAACAGGATAAAAATTTAAGCAATCTTTTAATATGTATGATTAACAATTACAGGCTGATTAGGTCAATTTAGCTTTACTTAAATTAAGTGATAGCAGAATGGCCACAGAGTGTGAGGTACAAAAGAAGAGCTGGAGCTTTCCACAGGCAAGGATTAGAAGAAACAGCTTCAGTGTGAAGTTGACAATAAGATTCATTTTTTGGGTCCTATTTAGTTTAGAAGATGACAGGCTTGCATCTGATTACCTTATATGGATATTGAACATCTGTTAAGACAGGAGAGAGGGATCCAACTTTTAAGAGAGTGATACTACAAAAAGCCCACTTAAGCAGCCTGAGAATGGAGGAGGATGATTCCTCCAAATAAATAATCTGGGTAGCTCCTGCTTGTAAGAGCTTTGGTTGAAGGAGAAGGACTGGTACAAAGGCGTTGGTAAGTGTGTGTATATATTGAATATTTGTGACTCTGAGGTTATGATGTACAATTCAGTGTGGTGTTATGCAAAGATAAGTGAGCTAATGGAAGTCCTGAAAGCTGCATAGCTGCATCAATGCTATTTAATCAGTACTATTGAACAGTTAACCCTGCTTCTCAGGGTGAACACAACTATACTTCTGCAAACTGAGCTACCATCTCTGCCTAGCAGTATTCTCTGCCTTGTAGATACAGTAGGCTGGTGTGTGAGTATACCTTTGCATGGTGTACACTGGCCTGAAAAATTGTATGTCTTTTATAAGGAGAAAAAGACCTTTTCATGAGACTGAAGGTTGAGAACGTAAATTGTATTTTTCTAATTGAAACTACTGTAAGACTAGCAAAGCATTGAGTGAAGTCCTCAAGGTGCTGAGAATAGAGAGAAGACAGAGACACTTGTAGACCCCCTTTTTGTAAACCCCTAGCTCTGAAGAGATGAGGAAGGTGAGGCCAATGCATTTTTTTTTTTTGCTGCTGAACTAAAGAATGTTTCTCCCATTCCATCATGCAAAGAGCTTGCTTTCTGTTAACAGGTGCTCCTAAGAGGTAATACATATGTTCTGAAAATTGAGTTGTTTCCTGGTTTTTGACCATTTAATTCTAATGCAAGCACCTTCCAATTTTTATTTGACTGAAATAATCTCCTTTTAATTTAAACTCTGCAATTTATGAGCTTGTTAACCAGATTTACTTTTCTAAAAATTTCCAATTTGACTCCAATCAGAGTCACCATTTGAAGTAATGTTGATATTGCATATGAAATGACATTTTTAGATGTCCCCAATGCATTGGAAGCTTTATTGTTAAATGACTAGTTAGCAGAATGTCTTGTTAGCTAGTGTATAGTTACTTGTAATGCTTTTAGGCTTCCTGTTGATTTATAGCTCATACCACTAATAACATGCAGAAGAAAAGAATGCAAAAAATAATAAGTTATTTCAGAAGTAGTTGGTGAAGTGACGGCAAGCTGATAACAAATTGGCACTGTTTCCCAATTGAAGAAATGTTTCTTTAAAAAGCTGTTATTTCACCATTATGTGGAAAATAGCACTATTGTCTTCTAGGCATCAATATTAATCTTTCTGTGTATGAACACAGCAAAGTGCTTACCAGGAGTAAGAGCAGGTCGAGGCATTGACTGTAAATAAAAGGACATATTTAAAACTTTCCGAGTAAAAAAGCCCAACATTCTTTACAACACACAGTGAGATTGTGCATGGTGTTAGAATCTCTTTGACATGTTATTTTGAAACCAACCTTAAGTGACCTTCTGTGTTCAAGTATTAAGGTGCTGTTTATTCAGAAAGGCTGAAGTCTTTCTTGATTACAGGCTCACCTGTTCTACTCTGTCCAAGTGCATCAACTCAGAGATGAAAATTCATGTTTTTCCCTTTGCTAGGATGACATAATGCAAATCTCCTGTGCTTAGATCACAGGAATGGGGAGAGGAAGTCTTCTGTACCTAAAAACTTCTTATGCAGTTTGGTACTCATCAAAATTCTTTGTAAACAGTGAGCAGAGCAACCACACAACCTTTACTGACTAAAGTCTTTTGTCCAATTGAAGGAGTAGGAACACAGATTAATGCAAGGGAAGGCAGTTTTTTTGGAAGGCAATGAGTGTAGGTGTCCCCTAACAGGAGTCCTGCAACTTTCGTATTGAGAACTGAGATGAGCACCTACTCTTCTGGTTAGTCTTAGCTTCGCAAGGCTGTGTTTGGGCCTAATTATTTTCTCTATCCTTTCCAAAAACTAATTAATTTTTTATCAGTCAGATACACTTTGTTAACTGAAGGCTTTTTCATCTTTTTGGTCTGGTTGAACAAAATTGATAGAAAGTATTCAATGGAAAGCTGGCTCAGACCTTTCCAAGTCAGGGAGGACTCCTTATCCTTCTATTACAAGTTATAAGCATTTAGCACAGAGGAGGGGAGATTTCTTTTTGAAGCAAGCGGAAACAACTAGTCAAGATGATTTCCAGAAGTCCTCCTGGTTTAGTGCATCAGTTTGACAACAGCAAGGTCAGATACAGTAACACTGCGTTGGACAGTGGCTCTGCATCTACTGTGGTTGAAAATAAATGACAAATTATGGAAATTGGTAATGCAAAACCTGATGTCCCCAGTGTGTAAATATATTTCTTTTCAAGATAAGACATGATATGAATATACAATATAAAAGTAGTGCAAGCTGAATAGAAGCATCCAAAAGTTTAGTTTAGAAAGAGAAGCAGCAGGACAGTTTAGTAAGGAATGGTAAATCAAGCATTGTTTGGTATCACACTGTACAGCAAAATGATAAATAACCCATTCATATTTGTGAATGTAAACACTATTCAGTGCAGGAGCTTATGATAAGGATTTTCCCCTTAAATTGTTGTCCTTTATTTTCTCAGTATTTTGAACACAGGAAAGCTTGATTTAAATCTTGTCAGTAATTTTTTTCAAGTAACAGTTTTTTTCCTATGATACTGGTTTACTCTAAGAACTTTCAAATCACCAAAGCCTATTTGTTATTTCTGTATTTCTTTTGGCCCATATTTTAGTTGTCAAAATGCAAACAGATTCACAGTCTTAGTTACATTTCAACACAGTAACTGTTAAATCATTTAGGAAGAAGAAAATAAAAAAGACACATAAGCAGTTGTTATTATGCATGTGTATTTTTAATATCTGATTTTCAGCATAACCTTAGATTACAATGTGGGTTAAATTTCCCTTGCTGATTTATAAGTATAATGTAAACTCTAGGCTCAGCTAATGATATTGCAATATAAAACTCCTCTGTTGCAAAGGACCTTGCTTAGCACTGCAAAGCTCTGGGTTCATTTCAATGTGATCATTCAGGCACTATGGAGGGATTATGCTTTTATTGTATTTTTTTTCATGAATACATGAATGAATAATAAGTTCAACAAACAAGAGTTCCCTACTGGCTATGTCAAACAAATCATTTTGTAAGATGTTCTGAATTTCAATCAATCATCCTCAACACTCCTTGTCCTGCTGAGGTCTGTGCATTATCAAAGTCAGCATTTTGGAACTACTGTAAATGGTCTTGAGCAGAATGTCTGAGATCAGGAAGTTGAAAAGGAGTGCAAGAGAGGAAGCATCCTTCGTGTATTCATATACGTTTTGGTTGTACCTACCTTTCCACACTTGACAAGCATTGCTTGTGTTGTATTTGCATGTCCAGAATGTGCTTGTTTTGTGTGCCTTCACTTTAAATGAGTTATTATTTCCCTTAAAAAGTACTAAAAAGGTAATGCTAAAGCCACAAATATAAATGCATACACACACACGTGAAAGCTTGAGATTCAGAAAAAGCAGGATAGAAGTGCACAAAGAATGAGGACTGTATGTAGAAGACTACAGTTTTATTCCATCTCTGTGTAAAATAATGGTAAAATACTAGTTCATTAAAAGTCTGATGGGGAGAATAAACACATTGATAAGAAGGCCAGAAATTTGCAATATTTGCATATAGGATGGCATCAGTATTAAAGTAACATATCTAATTTTTTTGTACCTTTTACAATAAGTAGTAGAAATAGATACACAGTACAGGATATGACAGTACATTGTATGCTCTATTCCTGGGGCTAGTTGTCTTGTGGATGCATCAGTTAAGAGTTAAAAACAAAAGGAAGTGTTTGGAAGATTTCCCAAAGGACACATAGGGGGTAAAAACCAAAGATATATTCTGATGGAATCCATAGTCTAGTACGAGGTGTTTAATTCTGGGCCTTGCCCCAACTTAATCCCTATTCTTTTTCTGAGAAGGGCAAGGTTTTGTGACCTTCCGTTCTCCATAATTCCCCCTGCCCTATCTCAGGCTGTTACTGAGGTCTTTTTCTTGGTGTTTGTTGTTATTGTATAAGAACAAAACCAACTTATGCATCATAGTTTTGCTTAAAGTACATATCTATAGATTTTTATAGCTGTTCTTCAACAAAAACATATTTACCAGGCTGTAACTGTGGAAGTTGAAAATTATGATTAGACATATTCCGCAAAAGCTAAGCATTGTTATATTTTTGACATACTTTTCTTAGTAGATAACTGGTCAGCACTAAACTCCCCAAGCATGTAGCTTCCATCTCATCTCATCTCCACCCCCACCCCCCTGACATCCCTCCAGGATGTACTGCTACAGGCTTGCCCTTTAAATTTACCAGAGACAAGTAGTTGTGCCAACAAGTATAGTTATTTGACAGCTTGCTACTGTTTACAGGATCTTCCTTCCCCCCAGCTGGTAAGTATTGCTCTTATGCCTTCTCTTTTATCACTGAGGAGTTGGTACATCCTCACAGTGAAGTTCTCAGATTGTTTTAAGGGGCATTATGGAATGTTAGTTTTGCAGTATGTCTGTTTTTTCAACCAGACACTTTTAGAGAATCTTAGAATTATAGAATCATTTAAGTTGGAAAAGACCTTTAAGATCATTGAGTCCAACGATAAACCTAACACTGCCAACTCCACCACTAAACCATGTCCCCACACGCCACATCTACACGTCTTTTAAATACCTCCAGGGACGGTGACTCAACCACTTCCCTTGGCAGCCTGTTCTAATGCTTGACAACCCTTTCGGTGAAGAAGTTTTTCCTAATGTCCAATCTAAACCTTCCTTGGCACAACTTGAGGCCATTTCCTCTTGTCCTATTGCTTTTTACTTGGGAGAAGAGGCTGATGCCCACCTCGCTACAGCCTCCTCTCAGGTAGTTGTAGAGAGGATAAGGTCTCCCCTTAGCTTCCTTTTCTCCAGGCTAAACAACCCCAGTTCCCCCAACCGCTCCTCATAAGACTTGTTCTCCAGACCCTTCACCAGCTTCGTTGCTCTTTGTTGGACATACTCCAGCACCTCAATGTCCTTCTTGTAGTGAGGGGCCCAAAACTAACACAGTATTCGAGGTACAGTCTCACCAGTACCAAGTACAGGGGATAATCACTTCCCTGCTCCTGCTGGCCACACTATTTCTGATACAAGCCAGGATGCCATTGGCCTTCTTGGCCACCTGGGCACACTGCCAGCTCATACTCAGCCAGCTGTCGACCAACACTCCCAGGTCCTTTTCCGCCAGGCAGCTTTCCAGCCACTCTTCCCCAAGCCTGTACCGTTGCATGGTTGTGACCCAAGTGCAGGACCTGACACTTGGCCTTGATGAACGTCATACAATTGGCGTCGGCCCATCGATCCAGCCTGTCCAGCTCCCTCTGCAGAGCCTTCCTACCTTCAAGCAGATCAACGCTCCCACCCAACTTGGTGGCACCTGCAAAACTGACTGAGGGTGCACTCGATCCCCTCATCCAGATCATTGATAGAGACATTAAACAGAACTGGCCCCAATACTGAGCCCTGGGTAACGCCACTTGTGACCGGCCGCCAACTGGATTGAACTCCATTCACCACAACTCTCTGGGCCTGGCCGTCCAGCCAGTGTTTTACCCAGCAAAGAGTACACCCATCCAAGCCATGAGCAGCCAGTTTCTCCAGGAGAATGCTGGGGGAAACAGTGTCAAAGGCTTTACTAAAGTCTAGGTAGACAACATCCATCCACAGCCTTTCCCTCATCCACTAAGTGGGTCACCTCGTCATAGAAGGAGATCAGGTTAGTCAAGCAGGACCTGCCTTTCATAAACCCATGCTGGCTGAGCATGATCACCTGCATGTCCTGTACATGCTGTGGGATGGCACTCAAGATGATCTGCTCCATAACCTTCCCCAGCACCGAGGTCAGACTGACAGGCCTGTAGTTCCTCAGATCCTCCTTCCGGCCCTTCTTGTAGATGGGCATCACATTTGCGAACCTCCAGTCAACAGGGACCTCCCCGGTTAGCCAGGACTGCTGATAAATGATGAAAAGTGGCTTGGTGAGCACTTCTGCCAGCTCCCTCAGTACCCTTTAAGTGAGAGAGGTCATTTAAACTGGATAGTGAAATTGTTGAATTGATTTATGGGCTACCAAACTCTTGTGCATAAATGCCAAGAGTGGAAGGTGACTTGAAAACTGTTTTGCCTTTATAAATACTGACTTAAAGTTCACTGCCTACACTTTTGTTTATGTTTAAGTACTAAATTAGTCAGGGAATGGGAAGATGGCCTTAAGATCCAGTCCTAAAGTTTTGGTTATTATGTGTAAACGCTGCTAGTTTTTTAAGTTACTTTTTTCATCTTTCATGTGGTGGTCGGAGGCCGTCTTGGGCTTAGCAACCATGAAATGGTAAAATTCTCAATTCTCGGTGAAGTAAGGAGGGGAGGCAGCAAAACTGCAACCATGGACTTTCGGAGCATGGACTTTGGCCTGTTCAGGACGCTGGTTGAGAGAGTCCCTTGGGAGAGAGTCCTGAAGGGCAAAGGGGTCCAGGAAGGCTGGACGATCTTCAAGAAGGAAGTCTTAAAGG
>NW_008824467.1:2914165-2925461 GCF_000699105.1 Pygoscelis adeliae | reverse complement strand
GCTGGGGTTGTTTAGCCTGGAGAAAAGGAGGCTGAGGGGAGACCTCATTGCTCTCTACAACCACCTGAAAGGAGGCTGTAGCGAGGTGGGTGTTGGTCTCTTCTCCCACGTAACTGGCGAAAGGACGAGAGGAAATGGCCTCAAGTTGCGCCAGGGGAGGTTTAGATTGGATGTGAGGAAAAATTTCTTTACTGAGAGAGTAGTTAAACATTGGACCAGGCTGCCCAGGGAAGTGGTTGAGTCACCATCCCTGGAAGTATTTGAAAGACGTGTAGATGAGGTGCTTAGGGACATGGTTTAGTGGGCATGGTGGTGTTGTGTTGACGGTTGGACTCGATGATCTTGGAGGTCTCTTCCAACCTTAATGATTCTATGATTCTATGATTCTATGATCTTAGGCACTTTGAAAAACATGTCGCTTTTTGCATGAAAGTGATCTGGCAGCTGAAGCATGTAAATCCAATGTTTTGGATGTATGTGTTTGAACCTGCACTAAAGTATTTGGAAAGTAGTATCTACAGATTATACAGTCATATTGTCTGAACAATGAGTAGTGTGTCCATCCTTCTGATGTGAGTTCTTATTTTTTCTTGCTTATGTTGTAGAGTTGAGGTTGTGGTAGCTAGTTGGCTGAGAGCAACATGGAATTGTTAATGTAAAACAGATCATTTATTGGTATGTTGACTAATTTCTTCTTGTCAAAATTGTCAAATCCTCTTCAAAGTGATTGTCACCATCTCTTTGCTTTGGCACTCTGTTCCATGTACAGCCTCTGTTTATGTAAATGAGGTCAGATGGGGCTTTTTTCCCTCTCCCATTTAAGCCCAAAAGGACTACTTCGGTTTAATTAGTGATCTGACCAATTTTATACATCTGCCTCATTTCATGTTCTCATGAAGTTTGTCACTTGTCTCTTTCCCCCTTAATTTTAGAAGCCAACTTGTATCCTCAAATTCTTGAATAATTTTGGGAGCTGTTTGCAATCTTGTTGTTACTCTTTTTGTAATATATTGACCAAAATGGGTAAAGTATATCCCATGCAGTCTCATTAATGCCAGAACAGAGAAGCCGTATTTGCATTTTCTTCAGAGCCTGTCCTTCCTTTTGGTAATTTCTTAGTCTTGGTCACTGATGAACTTTTCTCTGCTCAAGTATAATGCAGAAACAACATTTCTTTCCACTAAGGGACTAAGATGATTTATGCTAGTAGGTAATAAACTTGGATTTTACAAAAATCTGCACACATGCCTATTGGGTGCACTGTGATTAACCTCATTAGAAACAGTTTCTTCTCATTTTAACATGTCTTGTAGTATTCTGTTGTACTGGGAAAGAGATAGTAGACTTATGGCTTACCTTTTTTGATTTATTTTTCTTCTCCTATGCAAACTGTCTACAAACAACCACATCTTAACACTAGTCATTCCTTTTTAAATCACTAGCTAGTCACATAAATCCTTGAAGAGGTGGCCCTTCTCTCTATAAAAACTTCATTTGCCCCAGAACATTTGTTCAGAGAATTTTCTCACATGCTTTGAGACTAGAACGTCTTCTTAGTGCATGGAAAGCTGATTAATACTGTTTGTGGTTTTTCTGTCTAATGATGTCTCAGTACCTTAGATAAGAGGCAACTGCATTTTGCTGTGCAAAGAGAGCTGCTGTATTAAAGAGCTCACAGCCTTGTGGGTATGACATTGAACAGAGTGAGAGAATTATTATTATATGGAGGAGGAAGGAGCTGAGAAAAAAGGTGATTAAGTGACTCACAATAAAAAAATCTGTAATAAAATTGTTTTAACTAGAGAAAATCCTTCCTGAACACGGTAATCTTAAAGGCCAGAATGTGGTTCAAACTGTTCTCCCTTAGAAAAAGTAACCAAATATTTGTTGGCTACAGGCTCCCCTTTTAAACATTTGATATAGCAGTTGCTTCTGGATAATGCCCTTCTGGATTCATACAGGTGATTTATTTTTTGCAAGGTGCCCAGGGTATACTGCGTTAATTTACCAGCATGGGGAGTTAGATAGACATGCCTTTGTGCACTGATCATTTTCCAATTTATCTTCAGGTTCAATGAATTACGTATTTGTTTATTTTGGTGGTTTAAGAAATCCTTCTATTTCTTTTTCATGTCTGAAATGGTTCATATTAAAGCTTTCATAATACCCTTCAGTTTCTGTGTTAAATTGATGTTTAAATTGGAATGAAAGTAGGAACCTTGGCAGTTTAGATAATTCACTTCATCTGGTGGCCAGCTATGTTAACAATCACATCATATGCCAGCACTTACACTAGATGAAAGGAGTCCCTGGGGCACTAGAACTGCATTTTAGAAGCAGAGTGAAAATACAGTTATGGTCTTTGTTTCATCGTTTTATTCTGTAAAATGGTAAATTATTTTAACTGGAATTTTAAAGTGTTAAAAGAATAATTTAAAGGTTATGTTGAGGGCTATTTGGGTGGATTAGCCTTGGAAGCTGAATGACAATTGATCAGTATTCTGGACAGGAAGTGTTCAGCACAATGTCAGCAAATTATGCCTTTTTATTCCAATGTATTGAGCACTTGGAGGAAATGGTATATTGTTAGCATATGAATAACATCAAAGCTCCACATTGCAAGATGTATTTCAGTCTTCTGAAATAAAACGCATGGCCTCCCCTTCATGTATTTAAGTGCCTCCCCTTCTAATATAGTGCATGCTTGAAACCAAAAGGTTTTTCTTGCCTAGCATGGACAAACTGAATTTCAGGATTCAGTTGCTGGTGCATGACTGCATATTCCATCACTTAGCAAAAACATTTGCAATAGCAAATTGGCTTCCTGCTTGAAGAGTAAAGTGCATTTGATTAAAAATATGATTCTTGTAGGACAAGTGTGGTTTTTTTTTTTTTTTAAGAGCAATTCTCACAGAATGCATTTGTGTCATCTGTATTTCCCTGATAATAGTAGTGACTATAACTACCCTGCATGAAAAGCATGAATTTAAACAGTTCTTTAAATCTGAGGTTATTCTGATTTAACCTTCATTACTGTCTCTGGTAATTACATTTCTAAAATTAAGACAAATTAAAAAAAACCCAAAAGTAAATCCCACAGATTTACTGAACTACTGTCCTTCTTAGTGAATATGCTTTTTCTTCGTTTCTTCTCCCCTAACAAAGACAAGCAAGCACTCTTTTACTTTTTTTTTTTTTAGAGGTGGGATACTGTACACAAAAAGAAATTCTTGTAACTTGAAAATCGCAGCTAGACTGAATCTGTGGGATGAGAGCTTGTTTGACAGCCTATTGCAGACAAAGTAATTCCAAATGCTTAAAATATTTAGTCCATTAGTTTAAAGGCTATAGGTAAGAAAGTTTGTTTACACTAACTGTCAACTACTTATTGGCAGATATGTTCAGCTCATGAAGATTTTACTCATTTTCCATAGTAGCTTTGTTTATTGGTGGAGTAGAAAAGCACTTGTAATAGAGGGTCAGTATAAGTTAAATTAAAAACATCTAACACTAGTATGAAATTAGTGGAAATTGGAGGCTCAGCACCTGTCAGGAAATTTCCAGTATTCTGAACCTGTCTCAATTCACACCAAGGGTGAGTGTGGCTCAGATAGCTTTGTGTGTCAAATCGATGTTGGTTTCTCTGCTTTTTAACATCAGTTATTATAAATTTCCTTTTATTTTAATTAACCTTTTTAAAATAGCAAAGTGTTATATTTCACAGTTCCCTTTGCATTCAAATTTATTTTTGTTAAAATTGTTAAAAATTCAAAAGCCATTGTTCCTTAAAAACTATACTATTACTATTGCAGTGTTTCCAGCACTAGAGGCTCTGTACTAGGTTCTGCTTTGCTGCCCTTGCTCAACAACACTCTGATCCAGCAAAGCACTTAAGCACGTTTCACTTTGGGCCCATGAATAATACTATGGAAGTGAAGGAGACTACAAATCCTTAAGTGCTTTCCTGGATAGGGGACAAAAGGTGTCCTTCACTTCAAATGACAATACAGATGGAGGAAGAGGGGACTGATTTGTTTCACAGTTACTAAAAATGGTGTTGCTTACTCTGTCACCTATTACCAATATGAAATACCATTCAGTTACTTAGGAAATACTTCTTAAAAAATTTTTTTGACAGTATAGTTTTTCTAAAATAGTTACACATGATATGCATCTTAAGCTCACAAGTACACACTTATAAAACTAAACAAACAACTGAAGCTGTCTCACACTAAACATACAGTTCTTGTTTCATGCAAGGGAAAGAAGAGGGTGAAAGAAAAAAAATTAAATTAATTCCAGAAAATCTATCAATTTACTGTGCACACATGGCCTTGCTTTAAAATAAAATTCAAAAAATCACTCTTGTCTTTCCAAGTATTTCTCCATCACTTAACTGATAAAATGATTTACAATAACCCATTTTTATTTTTTAGAAGGACACTTGGGAAAAATAGTTCTCTGAAACGATTCTGTAACTTTAAAGGGTGAATCAGCCAATAGCGTGATGACTGCATATTTGGGATTATTGTTGGTCTTGCTGCAGTTAAACATGTGCTGAAGATTTAAAGACATCTCAGGTGGTCTAAAACTCTTACCACCCAGCCTGATTTTGGTTTTAGTACACTATAAATAAATGTCAGAAACCACACATTGTTATTAAGCAGTGCTGTGGTAACTCTTAGAACTGGCAATAGGTCAGTGGAAATGGTGTGTTAAAATGAACTAAAATAAGACCGGTAAACTTACGCTTTTAAAGGAATAACTCCAGATCACAGTAGCCCAGCTCTACCCCTATACATCATTTGATTATGAAAGGTGTGATTAAAGATTATGCTAACTGACTGTCAAATGTATATGAATGCAATAAATGAGAACCCACAAGATAAAGTACTCTTTAGAGGTAGAAACATTACATAATATTATTTGCATTGATTTTCAGATCATTGGATCTGTGGCAAGGTGCCTCTACAAGAAATGCACAGGTATTTTCAACAGGATCTTGAAAAATGTTAGAGACATTTTTGGCTTTAAAAGGGCCATAAGCTGTTGAACAGTAACTTTTCCTAACAAATCCCAGTCCCGGAAACACCTGTGCTAAAGAGCTTTGTGCTAATCTGCTGTGAAAATTGGCAGAACACTCCGACATTTGCTGAATAAAACTGGGATGAAAGTCTTTCCAATGAATTCTTAAGACAGTCTCTTTGAGGTACTATGCAACTCTTCTATGCTCATAATAGTTGCTAAGCATAATTGAAATAAGCAAAACACTGCAGCTGAGTTACTGACGACTTTGCTTCTCTGCAGAGAAAATACAAATAACTGTGTGGATTCATTACACGTTTAGTATATGTCAGAGATAAATGAAGGAAGAGTTAAGGATTAGAAAAGATACTGAGGGTTGCCACAAGGACCTATGCTTTGTTGGTGGAACCATGCTGATATGTACTAAAACCACACAGAAAAATTAGATAAAAAATATTTTTCTTTGAGTTTGGAGACTACTTTCTGTTTATGATTTGTCTAAACCCTGAAGTGCCAAGTATGCAGGAGGGGGTAGGAGGAGCAGATAACAAAGATAAAAATGAGTTAATACTCCCTAAGTGTGGGCAACCACATTCGAGTCTCATCTTCCTTCAGTCTTTACATGTTCACTCAGAAGGAAAATAAAGATTTCTTCTTAAATTCTGTTGAGAATGTGAAAAGCCTGAAGGAGACTACAACTGCAGTATGCTTGTAGGTGCAGGGTACCCAACAACCACGTCAAGGATTCTAGATTTTTTGCAGTCACTCATAAGATCTTTGAACTATTCTTTCTATTGGTTCCTGTTATTTGAAACAGCAGGAGACTGAAGAGGACAAGACTATAACTCACTGATGTGTTCAGAGGGCTACAATCTTTTTTGAAGAATAGAAGAATAGAATGGAAGAGAAGAGCAGAGGAGCAGTAAAACATATCATGATGGTATCAAACCTCTGTGCTCTGGATGGTTTGTTTGATCACCTTTTAAAGGATCTGTAATTTTAACATTATTGTGACCCTTTCTCTAGGTCAGTGGAAGAGGGCTTCTGTCTGTGCTCCTGCCCTCCTTATCCTTCACTGTTATCTAAAGGCAACGTATTTTGTCAGGACTGGTGGTAATGAGAGCAAAGCCCTAAAAGGGAAAAAAGTAGTGAGAGGTTGGGAAGAAAATAAATCAGAAAAAAAGTCCACAGTGAAACCTAAAAATGCTCAAAGGTTGTTTCCTTGCCATTATGTTACAAAGATCAGATTACTTGTCATAAAAGGTCTGAGTACGCTTGCAACCTTTCCAACTACATGGGCCTAGGCAAAATAAAAAACATGAACTTGTTTATAGTGTTACAATAATTTCATTGAAATTATTCTTTACAGTAAGTTGTATCAAACTTGGCATTTGTTAATAGAGCTTCCTTTAGATCCCAAGTATGGACTTGGGATTGTCATTCTTTTAATTTGTAAAAAAAAAGAAAAAAAGGCTATATTCACGTGAATGACCCCTACAATGGGGCATGAAGAAAAACAACACTGAAGCACTATCTCACGTCTTAACTCTTGTCAGTTTACAATTGTTTCACATCTATTGTAATCTTAGGTCTCAGCCTTGCACAGAAGGTATAAACATTTCTCTATATAATCTTCAGGTGCAGTAGATGGTACCTGGAGAACAGGGGAATTTAACTCAAATTGGGAATGTTTCTTTATGGCCACCAAGTGTGTCAGACCAGGAAGGAGATCAAGCCTATGGGAAAAAGGTTCAGCCCAATATCGTAAGATGATAACTATTCTGAAGACTGTTTTTTGGTTTTACTGTATGTACGGATGAATAAAAAATAGTAATCAGGGAACCTTAGATTTATTGTACCTCTGCTAGTGCTGAACTCTGCTTATGCCAAAGCATAAATCAGTGGACCATATCAAGCAAAACGAAGGCCGTAATCAGAGTTTTGTGACAGACAAGCTCTATGTTCTTTGTATAGCAGTTCATTAAATAGTGTTTAGCTGAGTAAGTTTTCCTACTTCCTGAGACTCTTACTGCTCTGCTTGCATAAATACTGCTCAGTGAGAAATACTAGATATGTGGCAGAAATCTGAATTTTAACTTGCAGACTCTGACTGCAAAGCATGGTTTGATTAGAATATTAAAGTGAATTTAGTTGTTGCATCTGTACATACTGTCTACATTTTACTTGTGCCACTGCTGTGTAAACTACCTGTTGTCTTGTAGTATATAAAGTCAATCAGTAATGGGACAAAAGGGATTAAAGAATGTGTTGTGTTTTTCAGTGTAAGTCAGTCCTGTGTGTTAGTAATCTGGCCTTTGTTGGTGCATATACTTTGCAATTCTCACATGACCTTGCCCAGGTTTCTTAAAATTGTATCAATGTACAGGTAAGTCGATTTTAAAAAAATGTTAATAATAATAATAATAATAATAATAATAATAATAAACCCCATTCATATTTATTTTGAGGGTAATTGGACTGGGATTGTAATCTAGCTTCTTTCTCTTTCTGAAATTTTTGAGTTAATATTTATTTACCACATGCACCAGTCTGGAGCTGATGGTATTCTCTTTTGTAGCACCAGAAATTTAGGGGGAGTGTACACCAAGAGCTGCTTTGGTTCTTTAAGGGAAAGTGGAAAAAATTATCCACAGATATCAGGTATTTTAGCACTAACTACAGCCTAAGCAGTAATGGCCTTTTTTTTCTACCAGTTTTCTTTAATGGAGTTTGCTATTGAGAGCTAATAGTGGCTTTTTTGTTTGCCTTTTTTTATTTTTGCCTGGAGTAAATTACAGTCTCACTAAAATATTAAGGCTGGGTCCCATAGCCATAAGATTATTGGGTTTTGTGTGTGTGTGTGTTAACAAGCAGAAAATACTAATCAATTATATAAAGTGGTTTGATGGCTTATTGGTTGTTTTTCCAATAACAAAATGACTATCAGGAGAAAGATTTTGACTACTGGGTAATATGGCATGTAAATTTTGACATATCTTCTGCTTTTAATTCTGCTCAAGGAAGTCTGAGGGAAGTGGCTCAGTTCCTAACTCTTGGAAGAGGTCAGAAATGGTGATGCTCGAATAAACATAGAGACCTATGTACCAGGTAACTCACTACAGTGTATAATGAAGTAGCTGAGCAACGGTTTTTATTACATGCAATACTCTATGAAAAGTATACCAGTAAAAGAGAGCCCTACCCTGTGAGGTGAGGTATATATTTCACTACTGGTAACATGTACAAAATGCAGGAGCTCAAATATTGCAACATGGAAATTAATATCTATTGGTGATCTTCAGACAATGGTAGTACTGTGTCTGCTAAAGTCTGGAGTTTCTGCTGTGAGCTTCCGTAAAGCTTATTGGCCTTTCATGCAGCATGTCCCATAAATCAGTGAGGTTTAAATAGTGCTGCCCTCTTGAACACCTGCTTATCTGCCTTGAGAAAATTCTGTAGTGTTTCAAACGTCGCTTTACGACATTGTAAGTAATGCCTGCTCTAGAAGCACTTGGAAGAGCCATTAAAGTTAAGGGTCTATCAGCATTTCATTATAAAACTTGATTTCAAGGGGTTTATAACTCAGCCATTTAAAAATGCATTCGCCTGAAACCTGGTACATGACTCATTGCATTTTTTTAGTGTTGGACAAATTATTTCAGGTAGTCTTTTTATTTGTGGGAGGAGGAGCAGGGAAAGATTGTAGGTATAAATATTTTTTCTTACAGGCAACAAGCCTTGAATGTAGATATTTTATTTCCATACAAAATGTCTTCCTGATTATGTATTTTGAAAGATCTTATCGTGTCATATGAACTGATATGATATGCAGTTATCATACTCTATATGTGCATCCTTAATGAGCATGCAACTTTTTTATTTTTTTCAAAGAGCATTTTAAGAGAGCTTTTTTATTGCTTGTAGTTTTAACAAATGGTATTAGGTAATAATGTAATGGAAGACAATATTGAACTCGTAAGTTGGGGTTTATAATGATTTTATTTATTACCACCATAGTTTTTTTAAAAAAAATCTGTCAAGCGACATCTTTATCAGCTGCCAAGTACTTCAGTGCTACACTTTGTTGAGCTATCCCATTTGATCCTTGATAGGAGAATGAAGGGTGGGATTTGAAACATATACACAAGTTGGCTTTTGTGAGGACACCAGATCTGAAGTATCTTTGCAAAGAAATTAATCAACAAAGTTTTATGAAAACAAACAAAAACAAATGAAGTTTGCCTAACTGCTTTTTTATAGAATTATAAAGTTTCAGAATACATACCTTATTGGAAAGGAATGCAAAATGGAATAGAGAAAGAAACAGCTTTGTTCTGAGGTGCTGATAAGCATTCTAAACTTTACAGGTAAAACAGCACTTGAAATTCACCTGTAAACTCACTGACAGTGATTGGAGGCCCAAGACGGTAAGCATAATGTAGTCTCACCAGAAAGCACTGCTACATAAGTAGGCTATTGCACTGTATGCCATTTTCACTGTTAAAATTATCTTGAGCTATAACTGTTTGAAGGGCAGAACTACAAAAAGTCATGGTATACCTCAGCTGAAGTGCTAACAATTTTTTTTTTTTTTAACAAAGTATTTAGTTGTACCATTACTTTATAACTTTATGTTCTTTAATATGATATGTTGGCATTTAAATGACCCTGATTATGCAGGAATGGGAAGCTATCTTTTATTCAGTTTGGTGAAAGTTGATTTAGAATTTGTTTAGTGTTTTCTGTCTCTTTCCACTTGTTCCTTCAACTTAAAATCTGGATAATTGCAATTCAAAGTAGATGTTTGCTCTTCGTGTATGAAGGTGGATTACATAAAGGCTACTACAAGTATTTTGCATTCCCTTAATCGAGAACGAAGGAATGTGAAGGTAAATGATGATTTAAGGTGGTCTGAATTTGTGTTTGAATTCAGCCAGCTGGCTGCAAAACTGTAATTCAGTCAATAACTTTTTGCCTTGTTTTAGGTTCCCTTGAAAACATCCATATCTTACAAAATTGCAGGTTAGGGAGGGACTTCAAGACATGTCAGGTCTGGTATGACTAATTGCAGGAAGCTTTTGGTGAACAGGAACTTAAGCAATCTTCAGAACAGCTAGGAGCCGATTCTGGATGGGGGAAGACGTTTAATTTTCTCCTTTGGGCAGCATCAGAAGATAAAGTTCCAGCACAAACTGACATAGATCTGTGGGTGGATGCATGTGTGCACGTTTATATGCATTTCTTGGTAGTATAGAGCTGAAGTATGCATAATGGAAATATGCTTTGTTTGTTTAACTAAAGTTTTTGTGTGTCATCTCCTCTTCCTGCTAAGCTATTTTTACAGACGCCTCTGACCATTTAGCCAAACGTAACTTTGCAGTCATAGTATTTTTCACTGAGTGGACAGGTGGAAAACAGAAGCCACTCCTCACTGGTTAGACATTGCTTGTGTTTTCCTGTATTGTTCTTATATGTTTAGCAGTCCAACTGAAATAAACTCTTGTTTTCTCATCTATCTGTTGTATCTAACTGTTATACTGTTGTATTATACATTCACTACAAAATTTAGCAAGGCTAAGAATAATGGCTCCAGCTGTCTACTTACCTCCCATACCCCAGAGGCCTGTCAGTTTATAGAAACAACCATTCAGTGTCTGTACTTCACATGGCCTGTGACGTTTCTGCACTGCACAGTCCATCTGAGCTTGAACACAAAATGTGTTGTTGCTCCTTGGTTAGGGAGATGCACTAAATGACTTCCAGAATGCTGTCTAGTCCTTTAATGCTGTGAACATACTTTTTGCCTGTGAAGGGTGTATAGAAAGTAAGTCAGTGGGACCCAGATCAAAGTAAAGGACGTTGACAACACAGTGGTAGTTCCATATTGATCTGGCCTACTACAAGGACTTTCACATGCCCCAGGAACAGAGCTGTATACCTCAGTTGCCAAGTTAGTGAAACAGAGGTTTTATTTATTTTTTAAAAAATCTGTTACTGTAATTCATATTTTAAACCAGACCATGACAGCAAATGTTATGAATTACCTCGAACAAATGATATGATCAACATCTAAGTGATGTTAGGTTAATTTCCAGGGTTAGACTGGAGCTAATACTGTTGTTGGGTACAAGACTGGCACCAGATTTGGGGGAGGGATCTTAGGGATTCATGGGTTTATGACCAATGCAGTTGCGGTTTTGGAGTACTTTTTCTGGTCTGGGGCTCCTGTTGCATTAATCAACTTTGCTACCATTTTCTGAGTAATGTATGT
>NW_008824467.1:2912224-2914142 GCF_000699105.1 Pygoscelis adeliae | reverse complement strand
TGCAAAAGTAGCGAAAACATGTAATGGGCAACCAGTGATTTATCCTAGCAAAGATTTAACTTGTTGCTCCTAACAAGCTTACTTAAAGCTGAGATTACAGGCTTAGCAAAAGCATGAATGAATACCTAAATATATATCAACTGTATAGTGTTTATAACTGATACCGCCGCTAACATTACAGCAGTGTCCCAGACAAAAAGTATAAATCCCTATTATACTAAATGGAAAGAAAAGACTTTAGTGCTGACAGTGATTGCCCTCATTAACACTTGCTTCATAGCTCTTCCTCCTTTTAGGGGTGGAGACAAAAGAAGAAAAAAATACTAACTTAGCAATTTGTTGTTGGCTATCTGAATGTTCTAGTTGTTCTCATTCTTACCCAGTGAGCTTTTCTTCCCAGTATTCAGAAAAGGCAACTTACAACACATCCGATGTCTGCCCCTCTAAACTCCTAATCATCTTTCGTTACTGATTTTCTGTTCAGTCACTAGGCACTGAAATATGTTTGGCAGAGATAGTCCACTCTCTACCATGGGCCTGGAAGTGAATCCTTACTCATCTGCCATGGGCTCCAGGCTGGAATGTTTGCTGCCACTGTGGCTCCTTCAGTGCAAGACCACAGTGCAATCTGGCTGTATTTTTTTCCTGAAAAAGGTAAAGGAGAGTGGAAAGCTAACTCATCCCTGTGATAGCCTGGAATGCCATGGTTTCTGATCAGCAGATGTATAGAGGTGAAATACAGATTAGGTATCTGTAGTTATCATTCTTTGTCTTTGTACTATAGAAAGCAAGATGACCAGAAATAACAATGATAAATGCTCTGTCATTGCCTTGGCAGTGACTTTTTCTCTGCAACAGTGGAAAGGAAAGGACACAGTACTAGCTGTCAATTAGGCTGACACATGGGTAAAAAATACCTATGGCCACTAACATACTCTGAGCTATTCTGCTTTCCTTGGCAGCCTTAATTCATATTTTTAATTTCCTGTGCTGTTGTCAATGCTGGAATACCCTTAGGGCAACAAGACAATAGCAGACCATTGCCTTAAGGGTTGATGGTTCTTTCAGCTAGCCAGTAAGCTGTGGACCCCAGCGCTATCAGTGTTGCATATCCCTTTGCCATGGTGCTCCAGTGAAGTCCCCCAAACAGTTTTGGCCTGACTGATGTGTATAATTCATCCAGAAGCTTTCAGTATGGAGATTCACTTTTGAAAGCTATACATATGAGCCAGTGCTTAGTGCTCAGCCCCGCTTACTCCCTCTGCATAGGTCAAATTCCATTGCCATGGAAGCCAGAGTCACTGTGGCATTCATTGCAGTTCCTGTTTTCTAGTACCTTATACTTTTGCTGCTAGCTGTTTTTTTCTGATTCTTAAGTGTAAGGTGTTTATACTCAGAAATGGAGCAAGTCAATTATTATCTAACTGAAATCACTCAACAACCATCGCTGACATCCAAAACTGATCCACTTTTTCATAATTCTTTTGCCTGAGATTGGAGTGTAAAAATTGCCTTTAATATCCATTTTAGTGAAGCATCTGACTACTCTGGATAAGTTCCTGCTCTTTTGTCATAAAGAATCATCTGACCAGTTCAGACATTTATTTGTCAGCTAACAGTTATGGCCCATTTTCAGGAACATTAAGAACAGTTGCAAATGGAAATCTGAGGAGGCTATAGAAAGATGAGGGAAGGGAGTGTATTTGTATTTTCCCTGCCCAGCATAAAACTGGAAATGTTGCAAGCCAGCACTTTAAACAAAGCACCCTCTTTGGAATGCTGGTGAGTTCAGCAGCAGCTCAGGAAATGTGGAAGTGAAAATGTACCAGACAGTAGTAGTTGCTGAATAGTGAATTCTGAATTTCCTTCATTGTACGCATATGTATTCGGAGGTCATTCTATCATTTTATAAATAATG
>NW_008824467.1:2909657-2912197 GCF_000699105.1 Pygoscelis adeliae | reverse complement strand
CATGACACACTCAGAACATGGAATAGTCATTACCTCATCTGACTTTCTGAGTCCAAAGTGCTTTATAAAAACAAACGTGCCCGTGGGAGACTCCCACTTTACACAGGTCCTTTTAAAGAGTTTTCCAGTTGCTTTTACAGAAACATTATTCTTTTTATTTTAAAAATGCCGTGAAGGAGAAAGGGAAGGTGAAGGAGCAGGGGAAAGTGTCCCACCTGTTGCCGCCATAGATAGGTAAAGAGTGTAATTATTCATAGTTTCTGAGAGGTGGCCCCCAAGGTACGGAGATGATGGCAATGCTGAGTAGAAATACCAGATTAGTCTCATGACCAATAATTTTATCATATCATAAGCCAGTGTTACACAGTGCAACAAAATGATAACCTTGATCCAGCTCCCAGAGGTGACAGACAGCACAACAGGGAACATACACTGCAAGTAAGGTGTGATGTAACACAACTCTGAGAGCAAGCATGGCAACTTTGAGAGCAAATTAATCAACGTTGCGACCAGCGACTGTTAAACCAATATGATGAATGCTTATAACAAATTTGCCTTAACATGCTCTGGTCAGATCTGTCGTTATCTCAACCTTTGTGCCCCATGTTGGGTGCCAAACGGGCTGTTGTGGTTTAACCTGGCAGGCAGCTAAACACCACACAGCCATTTGCTCAGTCCAGTGGGATGGGGGAGAGAATCAGGAAAAAAAAAAATCGTGGGTTGAGATAAAGACAGTTTAATAGGACAGAAAAGGAAGGGAAAATAATAATAATAATGATGATGATGATGGTGATGATAAAAGAATATACAAAATAAATGATGCACAATGCAATTACTCACCACCCACTGACTGATGCCAGCCAGTTCCCGAGCAGCCGTCACCGCCCCCCGGCCAACTCCCCCCAGTTTATATACTGAGCATGATGTCATATGGAATACCCCTCTGGCCAGTTTGGCTGTGCCCCCTCCCAGCTCCTTGCTGGAAGGGCATGAGAAGCTGAAAAGTCCTTGAGTAGTGTAAGCAGTACTTAGCAACAACTAAAACATCGGTGTGTTGTCAACGTCATTCTCATACTAAGTCCAAAACACAGCACTGTATCAGCTACTAGGAAAAAAATTAACTCTATCCCAGCTGAAACCAGGACAGGAATTTATTTAAAAAAGATGAGCATGGGGAGTGGAGGTAGGAAGAGAAGACTTAGTTTGCACTGTTAACGTTATGACATGCACATGATTATGTGAAGTGGATAGGATGCTACTGATTTATCGTGTATGCCTTGCTGGGAAGATGAACGAATGTGATATGTAGGCAAGATATATGGACTAAAGTCATATTTGTCATCTCTGTACTTTTCTCTCTTATTCAATGAATGCTTCTAATTGTGGATCCAGAGAACATACCCCTATTGTTTGTTCTTGCCAACATGGAGTACCCAAAAAATGGCCCCGAGGAAACCTGACAAAAGGCCATTTTCCATGCTGGGGAGGAAAGCAAAAAAACCCCGGGAACCTAATGTTCCACATGGCCAAATTTCTTCCCATTCAGTTCTGCTTAGACACTTGCATGGTGCACCAGAAGTGTGGCCAAAGCCCTGCTCTGCGTCACATACTCACCTCCCTTTCTGATCCACACTCCCAGCTCTGCCCTGAGATGCTCCCCTCCTGTGCCACTCACAGCTTGTGGGGGAGTAGAGGGGGAAACAAGAAGGAGGTCTCCCCATGCCTTCTCCTTCCTGGAGCACTCAAGACAGTGTTTGTGCAATGGGGACAAGGGAGAGCCCCAAAGAAAAGGAGCCTGACCCCATCTCTGCAGCTCAGTGCGAGGTGGCAGTTGCAAAGGGCCTGGCCTGCCTTCTCAGGCTGGCTTTTCTTCCCAAGGACCAAGGTCTCAGCTGGGTCCACAGCATGAAGCTTCAATGCAGTGGCACGTGCTGTGGTCTGTTGCTTGAAGTGTTGCACTGAAGTGTAGCAGCCCTCCACGCGCCAGAGGCACTGGCTGCCCTCTCCTGCAGAGGCCATGGCCATCACTGGGGAAGCTGACTCTGCAGAGGTGCGAGGCAGGACAGGGTTACTAGCGATAAGCTCTGGGACAGCATGATGAGGTTTGAGTGATGGTGTGCTAGTGAGGACTTTCACTCTACTCCACAATGTACCAGATACAGTGGAGCACATTTCAAGTGTTTGTGCACTAATGCCCGCAATATGAGGAATAAACAAGGGGAACTGGAAGCTTTGGCTCGGTCCCAGAGCTACGACAACGTTGGCCTAAGTGGGACTTGGTGGGAAGAGTCCTGTGACTGGAGTGCTGTGATGGATGGTTATAGGCCCTTCAGGAGAGACAGGGCAGGTGAAGCGGAGGGGTAGCACTGTGTGTAAAGGAGGGGTTGGACTGTAGAGTGCTTGTGGTTGGGGGTGACGTGGTTGAGAGCCTCTGGGTGAGGCTGAGGGGAAAAGCTAATAAAGCAGGTGGTGTTGTGGGAGTCTACTGTAGATCACCCAGCCCGGATGATGACACTGATGTATTAGTCTATAAGGCATTA
>NW_008824467.1:2895344-2909480 GCF_000699105.1 Pygoscelis adeliae | reverse complement strand
TTTCCCTAGATCAGGTCGCTCAAAAGCTCTGTCCAACCTAACCTTGAACACCTGCAGGGGTGGGACATCCACAACTTCTCTGGGCAACCTGTTCCAGTGTGTCACCATCCCCATGTAAAAAAAAACATCTTCTGTACATCCAATCTAAACTTACCGTCTTTCAGTTTAAAACTGTTGTCCCTTGTTCTGTCACTACAGGTCTTGGTAAAAAGTCTCTCTCCATCTTTATTATAAGCCCCCTTTAAGTACTGAAAGGCCACAATAAGGTCTCTCCAGGGCCTTCTCTTCTGCAGGCTGAACAACCCCAACTCTCAGCCTTTCTTCATAGCAGAGGTGTTCCAGCCCTCTGATCATTTTTGTGGCCCTCCTCTGGACCTGCTCTAACAGGTCCAAGTGTTTCTTGTACTGGGGGCTGGACGCAGTACTCCAGGTGGGGTCTCACCAGAGCGGAGTAGAGGGGTAGAATCACCTCCCTCAACCTGCTGGCCATGCTTTTTTTTTATGCAGCCCAGGATACGGTTGGCTTTCTGGGCTGCAAGCGCACATTGCCAGCTCATGTCCAATTTTTCATCCACCAGTATCCCCAAGTCCTCCTTCTCTGCTCACAATCCCATCATCCCCCAGTCTGTACTGATAGTGGGGATTGCCCTGACCCAGGCGCAGGATGTTGAACTTGTCCTTGTTGAACTTCATGAGGCTTGCATGGGCGCATTCCTCAAGCCTGTCGAGGTCCTGAAGCACAATGAATATTACTGTTTGATACAGGTGCTAAGGGAGCTGAGTAAGAAAGGTGCCCTCCTAGATCTGTTGTCTGTAAATAGAGATGGTTGCATGAGTGAAGTGATGGTTGGTGGCTGTCTTGTCCACAGTGATCAGGAAACTGTTGCGTTTAAAATCTTTGGCAATATGAGAAAAACTGTCAGCAGAGATGCTGCCGTGGATTTTGGAAGAGCAGGTTTTAGGCTGCTCAAGGAACTAGTTAGTAAGGTCCCCTGGGAATCTGCTTTCAAGGGTATTTGGGTCCATAAACGCTGGTCACTTTTAAAAAGCCACCTTTTAAAAGTGCACAGGAGAAGGCAACTCCAATATTTTGGAAGTCAAGCAAGTGGGGCAGAAAGCTGGGTTGGCTGAACAGGGATCTCCTTCTGGATACTTAGGTGGAAAAAGAAAGTGTATGGACTTTGAAAGCAAGGTCAGGCTACACAGTGAGACTATAGAGGTGCTGTTAGCCACTGTAGGGGGAAAATTTGTACAGCCAAAGCCCAATTGGAGTTGAAGCAGACCAGTATTGTGGTGGATAACAAAGAAGGCTTTTTAAAGTACCTTAACAGCAAAAGGAGGACTAAAGAAAACATTGGTCCATTACTTGATGAGGTTGGTTTTCACCTCACAAATAGGGATGAAGATAAAACAGAGACATTTCATACCACCTTTGCCTCTGTCTTTAACACCAATGATAGGCCCTTGGAGCCCTGGATTGGAGGACCACAGCTGAGGGACTTATGGACTCCCAGTCGTCTTTGAATTTGTACAGGGTTTGCTGCTGCAACTGTACATAAGTCTATGGGGCCCAATGGGATTCATCCCAGGGTACTGAAAGAGTTGGCCAATGTTATTGCAAGACCTCTCTCAGTTATCAATAGTCTTGGGAACCTGGAGAGGTCCCAGTTGACTGGAAGCTGGCAAATGTTATTCCAATTTCAAGAACAGCCAGAAAGAAGACCCTGGTAATTATAGGCCTGTCATTCTCACTTCAGTGCCTGGTAAAATTATGGAGAAGGCTATTTTGAGAGTTACTGAAAAACACTTGAAAGATAATGCAGTCATAGGTTCATGAAGGGAAAGTCATGCCTTACTAACTTAGTATCCTTTGATGATGAATTACCTGCCTAGTGGACAAAGGGAAGCTAGTGGATGTGGGGTTTTTTTCATTTTAGCAAAGCTTTTGATACTGTCTATCACAGTATCCTTCTGAACAAAATGTCCAACATACAGTTGGACATGTACACAATATGATGGGTGAACAGCTGGTTGAAGGGTGGGGCTTAAAGATTTGTAGTATTTGGGGTAACATCTAGCTGGTGGCCAGTGACTAGTGGTGTTCCCCTGAGATCAATTTTAGGGCCAGTTCTCTTCAATGTTTTTATTAATGACCTGGACACAGGATTTGAGTGCACACTAAGTAAGTTTGCCGACAGTACTAAACTAGGAGGAACCACTGATTACCTCAAGGGTAGAGAGGCCTTACAGAGAGATTTTGATAGATTAGAATGCTAGCCAATCACCAACCGTGTGAAATTTAACAAGGACAAATGCCAGATTCTGCACCTGGGATGATGTAATACTGGATGTACATATAGACTGGGGGACAAGAGGCTGCAGCCTTTCAGAAAGGGATCTGGGGGTTTTGGTTGATGGTTATCTCAATGTGAGTCAACAATGTGCCCTGGAGGCCAAAGGGGCCAACCATATCCTGAGGTGCATTAAGCACAGTATAGCTAACCGTTCAAAAGAAGTGATTGTCCCACTATACTCAACACATTCAGTACTGTGTGCAGTTTTTGTCTCCACACTATAAGAAGGATATAAAAATACTAGCATGTGTCCGTAGGAAGACAACAAAGATGGTGAAAGGACTAAAGGGCATGACTTATGAGGAGTGACTGAGGAGACCAGGTTTGTTCAGCTTAGAGAAGAGGAATGTGATGGGTGACCTCATTGCTGTCTACAATTTCCTCATGAGGGGGAGTGGAAAGGGAGTTGCTGATCTCTTCTCTCTGGTGCCCAGCGATAGGTCACAAGAGAATGTCTTAAAGCTGCATCATGGGAAGTTCAGATTGGATATTAGGAAAAAATTCCTCACCGAGAGGGTGGTCAAGCACTGGAACAAGCTCCCCAGAGTAGTGGTCATGTCCCCAAGCCTGTTGGTGTTCAAGAAGCAGTTGGACAATATTCTTAGATATATGGTTTAACTTTTAGGTTGCCCTGTGTGGAGCCAGGAATTGGACAAAGATCCTCGTGCGTCCCTTCCAACACAGGATATTCTATGATTGTAAGTACCTCAACCACACTGCCTAATTTGTAATTGAGATTCATGGACACAAAAAATGCAGTTTCCTCTTCTGCTTGCACCTGTGTGACAAAAGATGCCTTACTTCTGTTGTCCTTGAGGTCCCTTAAATCCAGGATTGCATTCTTATTGTCCAGGGTTATGCATTCTTATTGAGCCACTCCTTTTAGTTTGCAAGCCAAGTTTTGAAATGTTAATATGTCAGTCATTTCTGTTCCTTTGTGGCAGAACACTAGTACACAAGTGTCTTAACTGTGCTAAAAATTATTTTTAAAAAAAAAATTGTCTTAATCCTTAAAGCTGGTTTTGGATTAGAGATTGGCACTGAAACCATACATTCCTCATGCTTTCTGAGGTTTTGTTTGCCAAGTCTGCAGTGAAAAAATAAGAAACTAACCTTCACCAGCTCATATGGATAGAATGTTATTTTTGGTGTTTTGAGGAGGAGTTTCTGTGTATGTGTTCACAGGTTCTTGTGCATGTGGACACAGCATATTCAACTTTGCACTTTTAGGTGTCATATTAGGAAGTGATTGTGTTTAAGATTCTGATTGAAAGTGAGACACATTTTTTTTTTGTCAAATGGGGATTTGCTTGCAAGATGCAGATTGAGATTTGAGCTAGGACACTTGAGGACTTTTTAGATGGAAAGCATTCTGTAATAGTAGGGACACCAGAATAAGACTTACAGATTCTGGCAAGCGTACTTATTGAATATGGTGAGATTAACCAGGCCTGGATGAAGTTTCAGTGTGTCTTGAGGAGCTCTGTAGCTGAAATACCTCTCTTACATTATATGCCTTGGAGTATTCTTCAACTCTGAAAGGTCTCTATGAGAGAGGCAGTCTTCTAAAGACTCTTTTTAGCCTCTCTCTACACCAAGAATCTGGTGACTTATGACTAATTTTTAACATACTCATTCTAAACAGTTGTCTGTTTAATTGCCATTGTGCTCTTAGTTAAGGCTACCAACCAATGATTTTAGGGTCAAGAGAAATTGAGCAATATAGGTAGCAGTCTTTTGGGTACTAGGCTGTTTTCTTTCATCAGTGCATTTGAACAGAGATTCTTATTTATTCCATATTCTTAAACAGAATGATAAGCAGTTTAAAAATAAAACCATCATCTTCATTTTCTAAAAATGAAGGAGCACTGGCAGGTACCTGGTGATATTGCAAGGGACTGGTAACTGTTGTTTGTGATGCATTCAGGATCAGATGCTACAGCTTCAGTTGACTTGTTTGGCCAAGTCAGGAGAATGCGTGTTCTTTTATTTCTTGTGTTTGTTTTCCAGACTAGAAAGTACCATTATAGAAAGATGTCAGACATCACATTACAGCTTTAGGTCATGTCTTGTCCACATTGCAAAACCACACCAAGGCATAGCTGACTTTAACCATGCCAGGCACACATTCATGTCAACTCTGTTTGAACTGTTGTGCTGACAGGTGCTGAGCAGCACAAGAATGAAAACTGTGGAAGAAGCAGTTTCTCCCATTTTCTCTTTTCTTTCATGAGCTAATTTGATTTGGAAAACTAGCTTGAAAGTACAAATTTTACACAAATTGTTTGAGGTACTTGATATCAATCTTTTTTTTTTTTTTTTTTTTTTTTTTTTTTTTTTTTATATTTTTTTGGAAATTTTCCACTGAATTCAGCTAGAGTTGGATTGCAGCGCCCTATTTCCATAGCCGATTGGCTTATTTAAGTGACTCAGTTCCAAAACCAGGTCTCCTATGCAGCATGTGACTGGCTGGAAGGTACCCCACACACAGAAATTTTCCTTTGAAGAAATGGGCAACAGGAGAACAGAATCCTGAGTCTGTTCTTGGTCTGTTTGTTGAGGTGCTCTCATTGCAGCTTACATGGTCTCTAGGTGCAGTGTGAAAGGGATGATCTTACGTGCTGGTATTTGGTATCTATTTAGCTCAGGCAAGCACTTGCAGGCTGGGGTTTACCTAGGACTATCAAAAATGTGGTAAGTCATTGGAGAGGAGTGAATAGAAGAGTTTTCATCATGTGACTTACTTGCTTTAAGTCTTAATTCAGTGATGTTCTTCCTTATCCAACAGAATAAATTACCAAGTTTGTGTTTCCTGCTTGAATTAAAATTTAGTGTAAAAATATAGTTTCCTATCACAAAATCACTTCTTTCCTTACACATCAGAAGCTGCTGCTGATGAAATGGAATAAATTACACCTCTGTCTCCTAGTCTAAAAACTGTTTTGTGCTTATCTCTGACTTGCCTAATTTCTCTGGTAATTGCGTTTTATTTTGTTTGATACTTTTAATAGGTTGGCATAGTAAGTGTAAATAACTGTATACGACGTAAGCCTAGAGGACCTTTCTGTTATAATGACAAATTTTATTGAGCTTTTTGAAACTTGTTGGTCAAGCCTAGTATTTTTCTGAACATTAGTATTTTTGTGAGAGTTTCAGAATTTCCAAAATTTTATTATTTGAATGAGTGTACTAATCCCTTTTCTCATGCTCTGGTAAATATAAAACTTGCAAGTCTTATTGCTTAAATTACGACTGTCAAATTATCAAATCATACAAGCCTGGACACAGTGCAGACATTTTATGCATATCCAATTGACAATCTGCCAGCCGGTTATCATGAGCTTTTAACACTGTAGTATACTTCTGCACAGAAAGGAAATTTAATACAAAGAGCATAACATTTCTTACGACTTACTGCATCTGGTACATTGTGTCTTTGTGTGTGTGTATATAAGATGTACGTACTTTTTACCTTCCTGAGGGAATTAGGATTTAAAAGATTGCTTTGCCACATATTACAGGAAAACACACATCATTCTTGTGTGAGGAAACCTTTTGCATTCAAAGGCTTTATTAATCACAGACATCTCTCAGCAGTTTGAAAACAAAAGGATTTATGGGAGTCATTCTTTAAGAATGGTTGGAAATGATTACTGCATGTTTAACCGAAATAACCTGGTATTTCCCTGTTTTTGTTTACTTACAATTTTAATGGACTTGTATGTAGAAAGTCTTTGGATCTGCTGTGCCGAAAATATGTCTCTAATCTTTCAGCCCTTGTTCATGCGAAAAATTCTTGTTGAGGTGATTAGGCTCTGTGAAATAATAACTGTTTGTGAGAGCAGAGGTTGCCACATCATGTCTGATCTGATCTGGGCTGCAGCATTTTTTTTCCTTCCAGCTATGTGTTTTGTTGGAAGATCAAACGAAGCCATGCAAATGACGGTAACATACTGTAAGGAAGAGTATGTCTCAATATTTCTATCATCTTGTATCATGCGCCAGAGAGACAGCTGTTTTCTCCCCTACTATGAAGACATAGATGCATATTAAACTGTGGTTTCTGGCTGCCTTTCAGAACAATAAGAAACTACACACCTGTCAGCTCTTGGCAAGCAGGAATAGTAAAATTACTAACTTTGTTTCCACAGCGTTAGCTCACTGACAAACACACCATTGGTTTCATTTTTCTCTCCATCACTTCTCAAAAGGCTTAGATTTCTCCCTAGAGGCACAGAAGAATTAAGGAGTTTTACTACTGCTTCTCATAAATGGCTTACTTTTTAGAAAGGGTACATTTTCATGCTAGGCTTGCTTTATTACTACTTTTCTTCTGGAACATTTTTTTTGCCAATCAGTGTTTTGCATCTGTAAGCCTTTGTGCTATATAGCACCCTCCTTTCCTAAGGCAATCCAAAAACCCTGCAAGCTAATGGCTCATTTAGTGATCAATTTGTCAAATAATATTCACAGATGTTTTTCTGGTAGTACAGTGCAGGTAATACCCATGTGAATGATTCCTTCTCATAAGTGGCTAGGTAAAGGATTTGTTTTGTAAAGTGTAGTGCAGAGTTTTCCGGCAGCCAAGTTTCCTTCTTGCCTGTCAAGCTTTTAATCATGGCATTCAGTTTTAAATATAGAAACGTGAATGAGCATAGGAAAAAATTTCTGTCCTTAAGGACAGGTCCTTAAGAAGCTGCAATGGAGTCCTAGGGTGGACTTAAGGGCTGACTTTCAATCTTGGCTCTGCATCTCTGGCTTTTGTGGTCTTAGCTAAATCATTAAAGTTATAAGAAAGCCATTAGTCTTTTTATTGTTTTTTGGGTTTGGTTTTTTTCACTTGGTATATTAACAATAAAACCAAACTGAAGAGAAAGATAGTTCAAGACACTTTACAAAATGATTGAAAACTACCCCATGTTGTTCCTGCCCCCATTTCCCTTCTCTTCCCAGTTCTTACAGCTCCCTCCCACTGCCCCCCAAGTTAAAAGCACAAACCAGGAATTCCTCAGAAAGTCTTTTACAAGGAATGTTGAAAACTTTGAAGACATTAATCTGAAATGATCTGTCAAAGATCCAGAAGAATGGAATCTAACTGAACTTTAACTGCTTTATCCTACTTAAGCCGGAACAGAACTGCTGAGCCGAGCAATTTAAGATTCCCACAGCTGCACTAGCTATGTTTTCGTTCATGGTACTAAATTGTTTCCATTAGCCTGAAAAGGGTTATAAAACCTACAATCAATTTAGTTTCTGGGGCATTGTGTTTTGAATACCGTTTAATAGGGTGTGACAAAAACACATAATTTCTCCACATGTTCTTACATTGCAAGCAGATTTTGCTTGGTACTAGGCTTTGCACCAAATGTTCTGGACAGAGAAATGTTCAGCAGAGAAAGCGCTGGAATTGGAAATAAGGGAACAGTATCAAACAGCTAGAATGCCCAGGGCATGACAAGAATCTTAAGTGCAAGAGATGAGCACAAAGGAATAATAGGAATTTTTATCATCCATTTGCTCATCAGCTCCACATTTGCTATGGGTAGAAATCGTTAGATTTGTTTAACGTAGGGGAAAAGAATAAATTCAAAAACTGGAAACATGAGTGAACCCAATTGGACAGGAATATATTTAACACCAATATTAATAACCAGAGATGGCTGAATATGATGAACAGCTGTGGGCAGAAGGAGGAGGATTCTTGCTTTCTTCCAATGAACTCAGTGATTTGGATTACTTTCTCAGCCTAATATACCCACAGCATTTTTGTTACATGAATAACCACATTTATTTTAATAAGACTTCTTGATGGGGGAGGACAGATTGATTTACTTACCTTTACTAATGCTCCTAATCTGTTTATATACCATACCTCCTTACAGTGCAAGCACTTCAGCCTGTGTTTTGTATTCACAGTGTATCTTAAATCAGTTTATTGCATGGGAAAATAAGATTGTTTAATCAGGAATTGTGAGTAAACATGTTCAAACAAGTTATATGATAAGGCATTTCTGAATGGTGATGTGGAAAAAACCACATTGTCCCATGACAGCATGTGCCTAACAGTGTGTTTTGGTTGTTCTGTAATTGTGTAATCGTGTGCTGGGGTACCCTGTAAAACATATGAATGCTGACCAGCAAAAAGGGACTTAATTCTATTTCTGACACTGGATGAGCTTAATTGTCTTTCCTAAGTGCTTTATTGTCTCTTAATTTACACTTAACACTTTTTAAGTGGAAGCAAAAGAAATCTAACAAATCTCACTTTGAGTCTAGAAATACATTACAATGTTAACAAGCCAGCCCCTTGCCAACCAGTGCTGTAGGGTAAGGAATGAAGCAATGATCAGGGCGAAATTGGATTGTGTAGGTCATAGTGTACTAATTTCAAGGTGTGCTTTTTTTGTCTCATTTGTTCTTGCAAATATTTTTAATGGGCTCTTTTAAAGATCTTAAAAATTAGGTGAGAACTTTTCCAGATTGAATTTTTAAGCAGAGAAAATTAGCTGCTGCTAAAGGAATATGTCATGGACGTTTCTAAGCTTCTTCACACTAGCGTGTCTTGTAGTTATGTAAGTGCTATATGGTAATAGGTTATATCACTAGGATTTTGTAAGATGATAATAATAATAACCTAATATGGTTTACTTGATGTGTAAAAGTAGCAAGCATTAAAGCTGATTGAGAATTGCTACATAATATTTTCATGCAACAATATTAAAGATGCCAAAACATTTGTTCCAATGTTCAGCTCAGTGGCCTAACTGAAGCTAGCTGTTGTAAAGCAGAGAGAAATCATAGAAAAATAGAGTTTGAGGGGGATTAGAGAGACTATGTAAACCATCCTGTTTTCCAAAGCTGAACAAAGTGTCCATCACACCTAAGGGTGTTTCGTTCACCTGTTCCTACAGTTTTCAAACAGCAGAAATGTAGCAACCTTCTCCATCTGTTCTAGTCCTTCCCTGTCCTTTCCATTGGAGAAGTTTTCTTCATAACTAACTAATCTCCTCTACTATCAATTAACTATATACTTTGTTTCAAACTTGGCAAATATGGAGAACAGTTCTTTCCCTTCTTTGCAGTTGCATTTTACAGAGGAGAGTTACATCACATCTCTTCTGTTCTTTCCTCTTACCACAATACTCAACCCCATTGTTTTTGTTTCTTTATCATGTTTTAGAATCATATAATTATTTAAGTTGGAAAAGACCTTTAAGATCATCGAGTCCAACCATAAACCTAACACTGCCAACTCCACCACTAAACCATGTCCCTAAGTGCCTCGTCTGCGTGTCTTTTAAATACTTCCAGGGATGGTGACTCAACCACTTCCCTGGGCAGCCTGTTCTAATGCTTGACAACCCTTTCCGTGAAGAAATTTTTCCTAATATCCAATCTAAACCTCTCCTGGCGCAACTTGAGGCCATTTCCTCTCGTCCTTTCGCCAGTTACTTGGGAGAAGAGACCAACACCCACCTCGCTACAACCTCCTTTCAGGTAGTTGTAGAGAGCGATGAGGTCTCCCCTCAGCCTCCTTTTCTCCAGGCTAAACAACCCCAGTTCCCTCAGCTGATCCTCATCAGACTTGTTCTCCAGACCCTTCACCAGCTTTGTTGCCCTTCTCTGGACACGCTCCAACACCTCAACGTCCTTCTTGTAGTGAGGGGCCCAAAACTGAACACAGCATTCGAGGTGCGGCCTCACCAGTGCCGAGTACAGGGGCACTATCACTTTCCTGCTCCTGCTGGCCACACTATTTCTGATACAGGCCAGGATGCCGTTGGCCTTCTTGGCCGCCTGGGCACACTGCTGGCTCATGTTCAGCCGGCTGTCGACCAACACCCCCAGGTCCTTTTCCGCCAGGCAGCTTTCCAGCCACTCTTCCCCAAGCCTGTAGCGCTGCATGGGGTTGTTGTGGCCGAAGTGCAGGACCCAGCACTTGGCCTTGTTGAACCTCATACAGCTGGCGTCGGCCCATCGATCCAGCCTGTCCAGGTCCCTCTGCAGAGCCTTCCTACCTTCGAGCAGATCAACACTCCCGCTCAACTTGGTGTGGTCATTTTCTATCTCTCTGGTCACTTCTATGCTCTCTTTTCAGTTGAGCACATCTTACAGGCCAGCAGGACCTTCCAGGGCTCTGTGCAGGACAGAGGGATTCCTCTGTGTGCGTGCTGCATCTCAGTGTGCAGTGCTGGTGCCTCACCTTCTGTTTGTGGTCTCTGCTTATCCCCAGAGCTAGAGTTACTACCTGGCCAGTGTGATATATCTACTATATGGCTATCCCAAAGTAAATGCAGAATTTTATTTCTGTCTTTATTGAGTTGAACCTTATTTTTCTTCTTCTCCATATCACCAATCTACTGGAATCCTCACGATTTCAAATCATATTCTCCAATGTGATTTCGGTACACTGGTATCTGTAGTCTCTGAATTGGGTCTTTTCTGGCATCCAAATCATGAGTGAAAATAGGGAATGATATTTTGATACCTGATTCAGTAGGGTGGCAAATTTAAATTTTGGGATATATTTTTTGTGTTAGTAGTTACTGAAATCCTCATAGATAACTGATTTGATCTCATACTATCCTTTTCTTCTATCCTTCCTATCCCCTACTGTAGCTTGCTTTTTACCTGTAATGTACTTTTTTATCAAGGGACTGCTAAATCTGTGAATTATTTTCCTCTTAGATTTGTAACCTACAGGGTGCAATCTACTGCTTATATGAAGTTTCCTTTACTAAATTGAGTTGTCATTATTTTGTTAGTTTCCTGTCATAAAAAAGGCTATGTTTACAGATAACATTATTTATTACTTCTAGTAACTATCTGCTTTCAAGTGCTAAAATACTTTTGAAAAAACAATAATCATCACGGCTAACTTTGTTTTTCAGGCTCAGTTTCTATGAAAGTGTTTTTAGGGCAAAACAGCTCATCCATTTTTGTGGAAAGGCTTTCAGGGTTTAGTACCCCCTTAACTATTTTGTGATCTTTCTAGCATTGGGATCCACTTGCCAAAGCAGATAGGGACGTGGATGTGTGGATGTAGTGTGATCATTTGTGTCATGCACAAAGGGTAAATAGCAGCATTTTGACTCTCTCATACTTGTGTAATACATTAATATAATTTTTTTGAGCAAACTCTATCATACCTGTGTAATACATTAATATAATTTTTTTGAACAAACTATGCAACAGCTGGTAATAGAGATGAAGATCCTCTAAAAGAGTGTGACTTTGGAAATGTAACGAAACTGAAGAGGTAACTACAGCTTGTGTCTATTCAGAATGTGGAAAGGCTTTTTTTTAGGAAAGAATGTTTTAAAAGTTTTAAAAATGGCTGGTCATTTGCGAAAATTGAACCTGTTTATAGCATGATGGAGAATGGACCTGTGCATGCAGAAAGGTTGGAAAAGAGTATAATAGCTGTTGAAATGCTGAGGGGAAAAAAAAGTAACTTCACTGAAGTGTGTTGGGTGACGTTGCTTCCAAACTGCTATATAATTCAGTTCCTATTAAACCAGTAGAGAAATACAGAGAAATGTTTGGAAATTTTATATAATCTTCTGCTCCTAAACCCCTTAATGATTGCAGAAAACTTTCAATTTTGACTGGAATATAAAGGAACATTGAAGTATGAGTATATTAGTGTTAATTTTACCAATATTTCCAGGTAAGAAGTGTTTTGAATAAGAATAAAGGACTTTGTAGCTCCATAGTGATGAAATAATCTAAACTAAGTAAGATCTGAGACTGATTTGATCCTAGCCGAATCCACTGCATTTGTTGTCATAATTGCTACAGATGTCAGGGAACTGTGACAGTTTGATGTAATCTCTGATGGGTCAAGATGGAGACAACACCTTTAAAGACTTTACTTCCATCATGTAAAAGAGTGCTAGAGAGCAAGTGACCATTGTCCAAAATACAAACTATGTGGGAATCCAAATAAATTGAGTCATGAAGATTTTGCAGATGAGTGCAATAAGTGGAATTGGCAGTGTAATAGCAACAAAGCCATGTACAGTGCTCCTGGCCACTTATGGAGCATGCAGCTTTTTCAGCGCTAAAGCAGCCCATTCCAAAGGACCTGAAATGTTTTGAATGGCTTAACCATGGGCTACCATTATGGGAGTGGCTGGGGAAAAGGAGGTGGGAAGGGGGAAGTGTTAAGGCTTGTTACCTAAGAGATGCAAAACTTGGCAAACTCCAGCAAATCTAGTAGCAGTAGTTTAATCCTTAAGAAATGTCCTTTTGTTAGGCATGACCCATGGCAGTTGGGAAAAAAGATCCACAGTTAAACTCCTGATGAGGAAGGGTTTGTGCTGATGTGCTGGGTTTTGTGCTGGAGTAACTGAAGTGTGGGCATATTTAACATACCCAGAATGGAAACCGAGCAAGACCCTCTAGCAAAAAGGCAGTGGTGGACGGTATGAGTGTGTGACTATCTAAACTGTCATGGCTGTTTGCTAGCTGAAAGTGAGCCAAAACCTTACCAAATACATTTTAAACTCTATACAGTTTAACACATTTGCTGAAGAAAGCTGTCTAAAGATGGCATTAGCAGCTTATGAAAGTATGGTGTGGTGGAATTTGGTTCTGATTTGTGCTGGTCACCTATACACATGTGGTTCTGAACATGCAGTTTTAAGCTGAGTGATGCACATCTACCAAACTGATGAACTAGCACCTGGTTGTGTCTATGGAAGGGTCCTTCTAGAGAAATTTAACAGTTATAAATATTAAATCATTTCTACCTCAACTAAAACAATTGACTTTTTTTTCCAGGAAGGAAATGTTTGTCTGCGTGTGTGAGATTTTCAAGACATAAGTTGTTTTCAGTTGTCATCTTCCCCTGTCTTTTTGCTACTATATTTTTTGCTTAGTGAGAAACAGTACAGAATGTGCACCCAAATTATTCCAATTAATGAGTCAACTTCAAACATTCTTTCTTAAAATACAGTTGTCTGTTACCATTTTTTGTGATACCCCCAGTAGGTTTAAACTGCATATCATAAAGCATGGTATATCTGACTTCTAGTGTTTGAAAACCATAGTTCTGCAAATGATGCAATCAATACATGTGAAACACTTGTATTTAATAAGGACTTGCAGAATCCATGCTCTGAGTATGACTTCATTAAACTGCAAATGGCTTGCAGATTAAGTTATTGATCATCTTTTGCAAGGTCTTGAGATGAAATTCTGCAGATCAGATTGAATTTGAATCCTTAAATGTGCTGCAAGAGACATCCATTTATAGTAGCATTTTGCCAATCAATGAAAGCAGGAAAACAGTACTGGAAGAACTTGTATATTCATTTGGCTGCCAGTGTAGCATGAGTACCTCAGAAACCTAAAATTTCACACCATCCAGGAACTTGAAAGTTACATATTATTATCCTCTCTATCCCATTTTCCAGACCTCTTTGTGGCTCTGCTCCTCATTCTTTTGGTACTTCACTCATTATTACTGAACTGAGAGCAATGATAATTTCTCACTGTTGCTGGTTTCCAATCTTTTAGAATCAGAATCAGAATCATTATTAAGGTTGGAAGAGACCTCTAAGATCATCGAATCCAACCCTCAACCCAACACCACCATGCCCACTAAACCATGTCCCTAAGCGCCTCATCTACACGTCTTTTAAATACTTCCAGGGATGGGGACTCAACCACTTCCCTGGGCAGCCTGGTCCAATGTTTAACCACTCTTTCAGTAAAGACGTTTTTCCTTACATCCAACCTAAACCTCCCCTGGCACAACTTGAGGCCATTTCCTCTC
>NW_008824467.1:2882764-2895165 GCF_000699105.1 Pygoscelis adeliae | reverse complement strand
CTCATAAGACTTGTTCTCCAGACCCCTCACCAGCCTTGTTGCCCTTCTCTGGACACGCTCCAACACCTCAACATCCTTCTTGTAGTGAGGGGCCCAAAACTGAACACAGTATTCGAGGTGCGGCCTCACCAGTGCCGAGTACAGGGGCACGATCACTTTCCTGCTCCTGCTGGCCACACTATTTCTGATACAGGCCAGGATGCCATTGGCCTTCTTTGTGGCCAAAGTGCAGGACCCGGCACTTGGCCTTGTTGAATCTCATACAGTTGGCCTGGGCCCATCGATCCAGCCTGTCCAGGTCCCTCTGCAGAGCCTTCCTACCCTCGAGCAGATCAACACTGCCGCCCAACTTGGTGTCGTCTGCAAACTTACTGAGGGTGCACTCGATCCCCTCATCCAGATCATTGATAAAGATATTAAACAGAACTGGCCCCAATACTGAGCCCTGGGGAACACCGCTCGTGACCGGCCGCCAACTGGATTGAACTCCATTTACCACAACTCTCTGGGCCCGGCCGTCCAGCCAGTTTTTGACCCAGCGCAGAGTACACCTGTCTAAGCCGTGAGCCGCCAGCTTCTCTAGGAGAATGCTGTGGGAGACGGTGTCAAAGGCCTTACTGAAGTCCAGGTAGACCACATCCACAGCCTTTCCCTTGTCCACTAGGCGGGTCACCTGGTCATAGAAGGAGATCAGGTTGGTCAAGCAGGACCTGCCTTCCATAAACCCGTGCTGGCTGGGCCTGATGCCCTGGTTGTCCCGCACCTGCCTTGTGAGCGCCCTCAAGATGATCCGCTCCATGATCTTCCCCGGCACTGAGGTCAGGCTAACAGGCCTGTAGTTCCCCGGATCCTCCTTCCGGCCCTTCTTGTAGATGGGCGTCACATTGGCCAGCCTCCAGTCGTCCGGGACCTCCCCCGTTAACCAGGACTGCTGATAGATGATGGAGAGCAGCTTGGCTAGCTCCTCCGCCAGCTCTCTCAGCACTCTCGGGTGGATCCCATCCGGCCCCATAGACTTGTGAGTATCCAGATGACGTAGCAGGTCGTTGACCGCTTCCTCTTGGATTATGGGGGGTTCATCCTGCTCGCCGTCCCTGTTTTCCAGCTCAGGGGGCCGAGTACCCTGAGGATAACTGGTCTGCCTGTTAAAGACTGAGGCAAAGAAGGCATTAAGTACCTCAGCCTTTTCCTCATCCTCGGTGACAATGTTCCCCCCCGCATCCAATAAAGGATGGAGATTCTCCTTGGCTCTCTTCTTGTCATTAATGTATTTGTAAAAACTTTTTTTGTTGTCTTTAACGACAGCAGCCAGGTTGCGTTCTAGCTGGGTTTTTGCCTTTCTCATTTCCTCTCTGCACGACCTAACGAGATCCCTGTACTCTTCTTGAGTCGCCTGCCCCTTCTTCCACAAGCGGTAAACTCTCCTTTTTTTCCTGAGTCCCAGCAAAAGCTCCCCGTTCAGCCAGGCCGGTCGTCTTCTCCGCCCGTTCTTCTTGCGGCGTACAGGGACAGCCTGCTCCTGCGCCTTTAAGACTTCCTTCTTGAAGATCGTCCAGCCTTCCTGGACCCCTTTGCCCTTCAGGATGGTCTCCCAAGGGACTCTCTCAACCAGCGTCCTGAACAGGCCAAAGTCCGCCCTCCGGAAGTCCATGGTAGCAATTTTGCTGCCTCCCCTCCTTACTTCACCGAGAATTGAGAATTCTACCATTTCATGGTCGCTAAGCCCAAGATGGCCTCCGACCACCACATCTCCCACCAGTCCTTCTCTGTTTGTGAACAGCAGGTCGAGCGAGGCACCTGCCCTGGTAGGCTCACTTAGCAGCTGTGTCAGGAAGTTGTCTTCCACACACTCCAGGAACCTCCTAGACTGCTTCCTCTCTGCCGTGTTGTATTTCCAGCAGATGTCCGGGAAGTTGAAGTCCCCCACGAGAACAAGGGCCAGCGATCGAGAGACCTCTGCCAGCTGCTTGTAGAACGCTTCATCTGCCTCTTCATCCTGGTTGGGTGGTCTATAACAGACTCCCAGCAGGATATCTGCCTCATTGGCCTTCCCCCTCATCCTTACCCATAAACACTCAACCGTATCATCATCACAATTGTTGAGCTCTATACAATCGAAACACTCCCTAACATACAGAGCCACCCTTTTTGTAAATATGATGCATCTGAGAGAGCAGAGACACTGCTGTCATAGTTATTCTTGTTCAAGGACAACACACGGTCTGCAGGCCACATATTTGTGAAGTAATTCTTTCGGCTTATTGGACACCACTCATACAGCACACTGATAGGGCAGTGAGAGGCAATGAAAGCTTGTGGCTTCTGTTTCTGTCCCCTCACCTGCTTTGCAGCATCAGAGTGACTCCACTGCTTGAAATGCTACTTTTGTTGAAGGTACAGGATGGGAAGGAGGGCTCAAGAAGCTCAGAGGAGTTGGAAATATAATTGACAGGTCAGAGTTTTTAGTGGTTCGTCTTCTTTTTTGAATCACATGACTCTCCACTAAATAGTCATTAGATAAAATAGATAATGATGCTTAAAAAGACAATCGTGAATAAAGAGATACAGTTTGATGTTCTCAGACACTGTGGGTGTGCAGGCCAAAGTAAGGTCCATACTATAGCTCCTTCTGACCATGTCTTCTTGCTCTCAAACCTCAGGAGGAGGAGAGAGGTCATAAATTTCATGATGGAGGTAAAATTAGCATCCATGGAAAATCCTCCATGAAGTACAAGTTCACAAGAGTCAGTCTTGTAGACTTTATTACAGTATTATGTGAATCTTACAGAAAAATTTTTAAAAATTATATTTTAATAAAGACACCTGTCATTATTAACTAACATTAGGTTCAATGCATTTACTTTTATTAAGCATTTCTACCCTATTAAAACTTAGTTAATTTTATTGTTGCTGAATGGGATGTTCTGTGATTGAAATGAGAGTTTGTTAGTTGGTAGATTCCACTGAACAATATTGATTTCCATCCTTCTTATGGAAACATAAATATTTAGCATTTCTTTTTCTAAATTAAATGAAAAATATGCAAGATGTTCATTAATAGTCGGAGTACTATTGGTCTGAGAATTCATTTTGAGCTAGGTATAGTGGAAGGAGATTGTGGAAAAATCAGAACTTTAAAGCAAATAACACAGATTTATAAAAGGACATTTAAAAAAACTGTTAAGGTTTTCTGAGAATCTGAATACCAGAAATCACATAGCTTGAAATTTCTTGAAGCTGTTGGGTCCTTTTAGATCTTAGCTTTTTGCTATTATTGTAAGACCTTTGGCCTCAAGGCAAAGGCAAGAAATTTTAGGTACGAAATTTATAATCACATATGTGACTTGGTTATAATGTAATGTACTTTGTTTATATCCTAATTTTGATTGTGTTAATGGGTCTACTGCCTTATTCATCCTTGAAACTACAGATACCTTTGACTGAGTTTTTCAAAATGTGGTCCCAAAGAATGATTCTAAAACCAAGGATGTTAGCTGCATGCAGAAAATTAAGAAGTTGTATTCACAAAGCTTGTGATTATGTACACTTGCATTTTGGAAATAAGGTGATCTGTTTGCACCTGTAGATCCTTGCATGGTCTAACTTCTATGCATACATTAGACATCTTGCTTTGCAAAACTGGCTTCATACTTCTAATAGAATGAGAAAGATTCAATAAAGTGTTTGACATGTAAAAATACACAACGAATACTTTTATGGCATTATGTAAATAATAAATAGAAATTTGGAAAGTTGAATGGGAGTATTTTAGTACCAAGAAGATACAAATCATCTTGAGTTTTTTGGCCATATAAAGTGTTAGTTAAGAGAAAAGAACTGAGTTAGCTCATATCTCTGTAACAAAAAGAAGATCCTCTACAGAGGAAACCTCTCACTCTGTGCTTTCCTTAAAAAAGATAGTTTGTTCAAAAAGTATGTTGGCTTTTTGTTGGCACCAGCTGTAGCAATGTCAGACACCACAATAGATCAAGTATCTGTTTAAAATAAAAAATCTGCTAGTGTATGAACATTTTTTTACACAGATCCTAGACCACCATGGCATAGAATGTGAGTAACCTCTGTTTTCTTGCAGCCTCCTATTTATGAAACTTATCGAAAGAGGGGTCAACTATTCAGATCACTGTAGCCTTGCCCGCTCTCAATCAGTACCCTCATTTATTCAAAAACATCTGGGTTAAGCTGAATGTTGCCATCTTCCATACTTTATATGATGGCATCTGGTCCTCATACTCTGTCATCTGTATTCTCTCAACCACTGGAAATCTTGTAAGTACCTGCTTCAAAGAACAGACAGGTTACTTAATTCATTTGTATGATGATATTAATTCCATCTTCTTGCAATATGAGTAGCATTCCGTTTGTCTTGTACCCAGTGTAATGTGATTTGGTATGGTTTATTTTGCATGTTATAATTTTAAACATATTGGATGTTTTCATTTAATTCTTGTTACATGTGTATAATTGAATTGGATCTTTTCTGTGGATCGAGTTATTTGTGTGAACTGAGGTTTGAAATGTTGGTACTGAGGTGTTTACCAGGTCACAGTAAGTTGTTTAAAGCAGTATCTCGGTTTTTGACAGTTTGGATGACATAAGAATAAAATACCACAAAGGTAATGGGAAACAAAAAACTAATGGAGAAAGAAAAAAATTCAAATTAGAGCAAATAAGAATTATTCAGGCTTCTGCAGTTATTACTGGTTTGTGTCAGAAATGAGCCTGAGTATAATTAAAAGCTGATTTCAGAATTTATCCACAGCTTTCTTTTTAACATGAGAAATATGCATGTGATTATCTAATTATCTTAAACTATTGGAAAGAAGAATTACTTTCCCCAAATTACAAGCTCACTTTCCAGAAATGAGACTGTTTAAGTGTTTGCTTTAATGTTTCCAGGGCTGCAGTTGAAACCTTGCTGTTTACTTTCTCCAATGGTTAGGTGCTTTTCTCTGGAGCATGAAAGCCCAGTTGTTCTGCTGTTCTCTATGGCCTGACCAAACAGTTTAGGTTTTTTTTTAAAGGAAGTTACCAAAGAACAACTGATCTGTTTCCCTTCATAAATCTCAAAGGCTATTCACTCCAGTGCTTTAGCAAAAAGACTTTTAAGTGCATCAGCAGTGTAAAAAGTTCAATTCACATGTGTTTGTTTGCTCTAATCACTCTGATCTTGATTTGAAAAACCTGTAATTTGGATCTATTGAATCAGGGGAATTTTCTCCCCCAACTAGCTTTCTCAAGCCTACAGACACTTGGGGCCTCTTTTCCTTTGTGCATGTGTTCTTTCTGGCTGTAATCTCTGGTTTTGCTCAGGAAATTGTCCTCCAGAAGCACTTTGGGAATACCTGCAACTTTCAGAGTATTCAGGTCAAATATGACCAGAGGCCCTGTTAAATCCTGGTACAAAATATTTTAAAAAGTGGGGAATATAAGCACAAACCATCCTGTCAGTGTCCTTTACCTCACAAACTGTAGCTGCATGAAGGGAACCAAAATAACACTCTTTGCAGCACCAGCAAGCCTCTTGTAGGGTCCAGAAGGCAAATACTGAAACTGCTGGCATTTTCTATCTGAAATTTTATTGGGTTTTGTCTCTGGACTCCTACCTATCCAGCCAGGTCCTTGCTGGAAAATGTCCCTTCAGCCTTTAAAAAGGAGAAGGTGTTAGCAATCTTTCTTTTGTAGTTCATATGCCAATCCTTTCTTTCTTTTTCTCTTCATTTTATAACTGAGTTAAACATTCATTTAGAAGGAATTCTCTTGGCCCCTTAATGTCTGAATGAACTCAGCTAGGAAGTTAAAGGTGAAACCTACTATGCCTTTCTGTCAATCGCTTCAGTTAGTCAGTTGCTTGTATTGGACCTCCCCGAAATTGTCTCTTTTGGTCTTTACCACCCGCTTGCACTTTTCCCTCATGCGAGCTTGAAAGTTTGTGTCATTTTTGATAGTAATGAGTCAATAGGGGAAATATACCATGCTACAAGTCAAATGAGCACATAGATAATGAACCAAAGCATCAATGCTTGTGTAATAGCTGATTGTAGTTCTAGAATGCTGTAAATAATCACTGAGAGTATACTGAAGACCAATTTATTTTGACAGTGATGGACTCATTGGTTAGAAGTTTTCAGATGACCTTTATCCAGTGGTAAGTTGTGGATACCCTTCTAAAGTTATGGGGGATGATGTAATTTGTGGCATAGTGTAATGATGATATAGCAACATCAACTCTTTCCACCATTGCAGAATGTTTTTCAGTGTTTCCAATTGTGTGTAAATCCATGAGGAGCTGGATTATGCTGGAAAAATACTGGAAGGCAGATATGTCTCAAAAAACAATGCTGTTGAACTATTTTTTTTCTATTCAGACAGTTAAAGCTAATAGTAATTACACCTAAGAGCAATGTGTTGGTTCTTCCCTGACAAGGTGACAAAGTCTTTCAAAATCTCCCCTCGCTGACAACACAGAATAAATGCATACTGAAGTATAGTGATTGTGTTATAGTTGTGTTTGTCTAAAACTGTAAGTGAGGAAAAGTTTTGGGATTTGTTAAATCAAGTAATAGAGTTGGAAAAACAGAAAATCCATTATATATTGAAATCAGATTACATTCTCCAAAACTTCAGGAAAACACTGGAGGTTTTTCTAAGATGTTTACAGAACACATACTTTTATTTACAATGACACATTTTTTCTTTAAACATAGCTGCATATATTACTTTGTGAATAAGGTGAGATTATTTAAGTGAGATTGCTAGGCGTTCTTTATGTTCAGGAATGTCTACATTTACACAAATGGTGTAATGGTGCTTTCTGAAGAAAGACATAGTATACAAAATTGCTGGATGAAGAATGATAATCCATCTAATTTATTTTCCGAGAATGTAGCATACTGGCTGATTAACCTTATTGGCATCTTTCTTCCACTTGCAGGGTGTAGCTCTGGAAAGGGATTAAGTGAGAGACAAAGCTTTTATTTTCTGAGAAAATGCTCATTCTGATTTTTTCATTGGAAAGCAGAGATAAACAGTACAATCCTGTGTATAGGGGTGCTTATATGTGAATGTGAGTGGCATATATATGTGCGTGTGCTTGATATCTAAAATCTTTAGGAATTGTGTTGCAGGAGCGGCAGAGGTGAAGGAATAAGGAGTTTCCAACAGGAATGTGTTGAAGACTCTCGGTAAGGACAGTCATTTCAGCTACAGACAGCAGCATTTTTGGAATGCAGACCACACAACTGGGATTTGTATGTGTGTTTGGTTTAAAAATAGAACAAAATGGGAAGGCTTAGAGAAAGATGTGAGCAATGACCAGTCTCAGTAACTTGTATGGCTTTTCCACATTTTGTGGAACAAACAGCTATTGAAATTTGAGCACACAAAGCATGTAGTAGATTTAGTAATGACAAGCAGTGTCAGCACACTATAATTAACATAGGGTGGTATAATTTATAAGGAATGTACTACACAGTTTAACACCAACGCAGAAAGGAGAGAAAAAATTGTTAGTCTGAAAAATCAAAAGTGTCTCTTATTCTTAGATGTAAGCATTTTATTTTTCAAATGCTCATTACATTTTTTGTCACTAACAAAAGGCCTCAGTCATTTTGAGTTAATGCAGTGGCAAACGAGTGAGTCATGAAGATGACCTCTGTCCTTATGCCTCCATATTAATCTGAAAGGGAAAGTCTCAGCAGACTGTTTTTACTGTACATAATTAAGCAATTCTGAATGCTCAGTGAAACTTGAATGGTATGGCATAGAGCCTGGTAATATGACAGTTAATGAGATGAGAATTACACTTATTCTGCCTCTATAATAAGTGAAAGCTTTTGCCTTCAGATTGAGGGCAGACAGATACTGAGGTATTCATTAAAAATGCTAAAACCAACAACAAGGGCACTGTTCTGTGTATGTCTGTTTTATGACTCTCTCCAAGAAAGGAGAAACTAGATGAAATTATTTCTTAATTATACTTATTCAATATCTGTAATAAGCTGTGACATTTGCATTTGTGGTGGACAAGACTGAAAAGGAAACATTCAGGAAACTGCTGACAACACAGGGAGTGATTTATGCTGCTGTATCTTTCTTTCAGAGTCCAAAATATTCAGACTGGCTGAAGCTACATAATTAATTTCACTCTGTGTCTGTAATAAGAAGATAATATTGCCTTGAAAAGACCTTTTTGACTTTTTCTCTGCTGCCTTTCTACATTCATATTCTAAATAATTCTCCTTTGTGTAATTCTTCTACTTGCCATCGGTGTTTCTTGCATATTTTCAGCATGATGTTCTTTGCAGCTATGTATAATACATACTTGGGGAGGGGTCTTTCCAATGAATCACCCAACTTGACTGATCTTGAGAAAATGTATTGTCTGGATTTTCAAAATTGCCTCGATTAATGTTGGTAAGCACAACTACATTTAGATTCTATGTTTTTAAAAAATTTTTCAAAAGAAAAGATCATGAAAGAAAGTGTTGCGAATGATTTTCTGAATGTTTATTTACATGGTATTAATACTGGAAATCTCAGTAATTACCTAGGGTTAGTTAGCTTGGTTATGTATATTTGGCTGCAGTCACGGAAGTCCAGACACCTCCCCAGAGAAGAACAGTGACAAGACCATGTCCACATCTGAAAATGTAATCAAGGCCAGAGCTCTAAGCTGTAACCCTGCGAGCCTACTGAGACATCACTGTTGTGTTCAGATTAGGGCTTTGGTCTTAGATTGAAGGAGGCAGCTGGGGCACATTCTTCTCCACACTGCTCTGTTCCCCTGGTGACTTGAGCTAACCTCTTTGATTTCTCTCTTAACCTGTTTACACCTCATGAGCATTCAGAGTCTCTCTTGCCTGGTTTTGCTGGCCCTCCTCCAGCTGGAGAGATTCTGAGATGCTGCATGGAGACTATCCAGCCCCAGGATCATAGTCTAACTGCTGAAAAAGGCAGTGGATGAAGATCCAAACCCAGACTTAGACCCAGGCATACATTCCTTACAGGTGTACTGTATTGTTCAGTAATTCAGAATCCTCAAAATTCAGAGGAATTTTGATGTACTGTCCAATGTTGGATCACATGAGCTTACTGTCACTGCTTTTTTTACAAAGATGCAAGTGAAAGCCAACCAATTTCAAATGTTTTGAGCTCTAGAAGGATACTGGTTAATAGATGACTTATAAGTTACACAGAGATTAGTCTTTACCAGATGGAGTCCTCTCATGATCAGCGGTTCCTACAAAACTACTTTTGTCAATTGTTCCAAAAGGAGATATACATGAACTTCTGATCCACAGAGATTTGTTCTGTTCCATGTTTTTCTTAAATTGAAGGGTACTTCTGCAAAAAGACCAGGAACTGCATGTGCCTAAGATGTATTTCTTTTATTTTGCAATGACTTTCAGAATGATTTCATTTCAGAATTTTGTTTCATAGTCAAATTTATAACAAAACTAATCTGTAAAACATGAGGTTATACTGTAGTATCAGCAGAGGGGCTTAGTTCAGATGTGATGTATTTTAGAGTACTTTGAGATGTTAGGCTTGAATCCAGAAAAGTGGACCTTGAAGGTAAGGGTCCTGATGATAGCCATGTAAGCTTTGCCTGAGAAAGGGTTGCGGGACTAGGGGTGTTACACTGTTTGTTTTTCACTGACACTCGGTGTACACTTCAGGAGAGAGAAATGCCCTTTCCTGTTGAATTTTTTTTCCCCTTGATTATTATAAATGCTGCAAACAGCAAGTGAATTTGTGGAGGAGGGGAACTGAGAACATTTTGTAATTCTTGAAAGGTTAATTGCACTATTTATAGACCTAACTGCAAAGGGAAAAAACTCTCAGCGTGACCCAGCAAGGTCAGTGTAGTAATAGCAACCTAAATGGAGCTCTGACCAGTCATGAATTACTGTCTGTGATACTGGGAATGCTGACAGTTCAATCACAGCACTGTTTCAATAGAGAACTCCATATATTTAAAGCGCTGATACTGTTTTCCCTCTAAATGACAGGCTTGACAGATGGGCCGAAAGCACTGCAGACTTTTGAACAAGGAAATAGAGAGGGAGCCTGCTGGAAGCAGGGCTTCACGCAGCCAGCCGCAGATGATGAATAGAGTGTGATTGTGTCTGACAGGTAGTAATATAACTATTCATTCACCACAGAACACCTGGAGCACACTATATTAAATGGTACAAGATGGAGAGATTCTGTGACAGGAATGGGAAGTGTGAATCCCACGCTGAGTTTAGGTACAGCAATATAAAAGGTCAGGGGTCATGCAATATAAACTGCCTGAGAGAAGGCTGTAATTAAATTATTTGCTTACTAAAGTCTTTCTAATGTTTTGCTAACATGTTGCCAGGACCATTATTTCAGCATGTCTGCGTAGCTGAAATGAAAATAACAAACGCCGCTTTGCTAACTACCGTGCTCCCGTTTTGCGTTTGGAGGCTTGCTAATCAAAGTGCCATTATTATTGCACAAAGCTGCTTCAGAGAGCAGGGGTGAGAAGGGGCAGAAATGCCTAATGGCATTGTGAGTCCTAGAAGCTGTGTGCTGTATTTTGTCTCATATTCTGAAGCTTGTAGCTGACCCTATTTTAGGGCATTTGGGGCCAAAAATCTGCTGTGTGTAGCAGGGCCCTAGAGAATCAAAAAATACTGCACTGGTGGGTAATGTGGGCTGTGGAGCTATGTAACATCACGATTTTGTTTTGTGTTCTGTAGCTTTAAGCTCCTAAAAAGCTTGTCTGAGCTGAAAGAAGCTGCCATTTTCATCTTGTTATGAGACAATTGTAATTCGAAGCCAGAGAAACTTCATTTTGTTAATAACTGTTTTGTTCTGTTTCTTTGTTGAGGAGCACGTCATGCTTAAAGCCTAGAATCCTTCTTTATGTATAGAAAACCATGACCTGAGATTAGATACGATGTCAGTATGAGTTGGAACTGAGCAGAAATAAGTTGGCTTATTATATTACCGAATGTTTTCCAGACAGGAGCTATTGAAAACTTCAGGAACACTTGATAATCTTTTTTTGGAGTATACCTGGGATAATTAGAAACTTTTTGGAAAATTTCAGTGAATATTATTGTGTGAGAATATGTGCTTCCAATAAATAATATCAAAAAGGAAATCTTGAAGTGAAGATTGGTAATGCAGTTCATGTCTTGCTGAGCAGAAGTGTTAACCAATCTTTTTCAGTATACTTGTCATCTACCTGACCATTGACAACTCTTAACATGTAATCACAAAAATAGTGTTCTTTTGAAAATATAGACAGCTAATGCACATATAGTCCCTTCTCTTGTATGTCCAAATGAGTGCTTTACTTTTGCAAGCGTAGGTGAAAAAGCAAATAAAAAAATAAAAATAAATTTTATTTATTTATTTATTTATTATTTCACTTACAGGGAATCTGACTCATGGTATAATTAGAAATGTTACTGTGGAGGTGGTCATGCATCATATCACTGTCTTTTGACCTCAGATTTTTGAAAAATGTTGAATAGAAAGGTTTATGTTAAAAAATATTACTTTTGTCAAAATTTCAATGTCTAATGAATGTATTGATTTTTTTTTAACTCAAAAACATCAGAAGGGATGACTACCTAAAAACACTCTGCTTTTTGCTAGTTGAAACATCTAATTTTATGTTAGGTACTTAACAGAAATATTTTAATTTCATCTCTCACACTCCATACATTATTTGGCATTATACAGATAAATTATTTCACATTAAAACCTCATGTTTTCAAAGCAACACAATGTATAGTATCAGTTAGTTATTTCTTGATTTTTCAGTTTGTATATGCTAAAATTGTAAGTAGTTTTTAATACTGGTTGGAAATAAAAAGCAGAGTTACATTCTGCCATAGAATGGATATTCCAGTTTCCTTTTTAATGTAAAATAGCTAGTGAGGTTAACCTTGTTTTCAGTGCAGTTGAACTCTTTGATCCTGAATCCACTCCACTTAGTTTTTTGCTTCTACTTTCCCTCAATATCTTATTATAGCAATACTGACATATTTTAAATTGTTTTGAAATTGTTCTGCAAAATGTTGATTCCAACTGGTATTGCCAAACACTATGGTTGGGTGATTTTATTTAGCATTTCACGTATTTAGATAATCACTTCAGATATCTCATGCAACATAATCATGAGAACCATACCTCTAAATATACACAGAGACATGACTGTTGACTTGTCTTGTAAAGTCCTTGTGAAATACAGTATTTAGTTGTTGATTCTCCATAGAAAGATATTCAGCAGCTTTCATCTCAAATTAGTTTTGCTTGTCACTTTATTTGCTGAATTCTCTGGCTAGGTCAGTTACTGTCTGAGTGCTTACTTAGTGACCTTTCCTGAAAGCAGAAGGCGG
>NW_008824467.1:2830092-2882745 GCF_000699105.1 Pygoscelis adeliae | reverse complement strand
CCTTTTTTTCTTTTCCTCCTTACATTTCCAAATCTGGCAACATAAGTAGTAGTTAAAGGATAACAGTAAATAAGCAAACTTAATTAAAAAAAAGAAAAAAAGAAAAGGAAAGAAAACCACTTTTGTGCCACTAATTTTTTTCTATACATTCAGTATCCCTTTTTCATGAAAATAAAATATAGAGAGAATTGTTCTACATGCCTAGCAAATTAAAGAAACTGTTCTTGAACCTCCTGCTGTTAGACTTGGTATACTTGGCATTTGTCAGGGAGTGGCCAAAAGCATTGCAGCTGTTAGGAAATCTCTGTTTCACCAGAAAGATTCATCAGGGTTGAAACTGTATTGGACTGTTTTCTTAAAAAAAATTGCACCACCAGATTGGCTGGGGGTTATTAATTTTCTGTTCTATCTTAGACCTTGTTGCAGCCCAAATTCTCATTCTGTTGGATCATCAGAAATAGATAATAAAGTCAAAACTTCATTGACATACAGCATGGAGTTTTTTTTAATTTATTTTAAACAAAATGAGCAATATTCCAGGTCTGCAAGTCAAAAGGGTCTATGCCTCTTTTTTTTGTCCGCCATCCATTTGGGAATATTCACTACAGTGTTTGTAACTCTGCATTGAGGCTGCACCTTCTTTGAAGAAATTCTCTGCTTTTTTAGACCTTTTTTACATTATTTATTTTAACAAACAGTTTATCACAATTTATTGTGTAAATTAGTAGAAATTTGCTTGGTTTCCTTAATAAGGACAGGGACATCTGATGATTTGGTATATAAGGAACACGGGTAATGTACAAAACAGTGTCACTGAGCATGAGAGACCTTCAAAGGTTTCTGCTGAGGGAATTGAAGACAATTGCAACCTTGCATTAGCAGAATCTTAATTACCAAATAACATTTTTTTGCCAGGAGCAGAGATGTTTTTTCTTCCTCTCAATGTTTGATGGTTCCTTTCACTATTAAAGGAGGTTGCAGATATGGCTGAAGGAAATATACCTGGTAAATTCATAATCTTTTGTGGATATTTAAAAACACTCTAGCAGGAAAAAAATTCCTAAACTGGGTGATGTCATTAATTTAATGTTTTGCAGTAGGATGCAGTGACAAGAGATGAGAAAAATTGATATTTTTACTGAGAGGCTTACATTCATTTTGCTTTTCAGTGTCTATAAGAAGTTATGTGGTAACCAAATGTTCACCAAAACAAGGACTTTATGCATGGTTTACGAAGACTGCTGTGGCTATAGAAGAGTAAAGAGTAAGCCATAGAATGAGGCTATCCTCCCTATCTACAAGATAATTTCCCCTCAGATAGAAAGATGTACTCAACTTTCATTCCAGTCAGTTCTTCCCTGAATGGTGGATACAGTTAAGTCAACTTTCTCCTTTTCCTAGAGCAGTTCCATCCAGCACAAACAAAAATTTTGCTGTCATTTTGTTTGTGAATCTGTCAACATCACCATGTGTCCACATCACATATGAAAAGAGGGAAGAGAAGATGAAAAGTCTAACACCAGTATCTCTTGTTCTGTGGATCTGCATTTAGTGCATATTATGTAAAGAACAACGATTCAAAATAATTTCCTTGTCTGTTCTCATTTTAACTGTCTGATGAGATACCCAGATGAAACTGTCACAGTGGCATTCAAGAGAGATGCTTGAAAGTTGAATACCTTTGTTTTTCAGATCTCCCATATGTACAGAACTTCTTTGCATTTCTTGTGTTTGCTCCTAAATTGGATGCTGGGATGCATGTGGCATGTGCTCAACATTTTAGGACAAGAATACTACCACTTACTGAATAGACTAGCGGATAGGGATTCAGGAGACCTGAAATTTCCCTTAGCCTACCAGTTGCCCACCAGAGTCATTGGACCATATCGTCTGTTCACATCAATGTCTAAAACTGGTTGAGGAACTTTCTTGACAATGAATGTTCATTCTTCAGGTGCCTGCCCTAACTGAGTAGTTTAACTGTAAAGATCATCTTTGCATGGTCAGAACCACATGAATGTATGTCTGCTCAGGATTCATCAGATCATGCAGATGTTCTTTCATCTGCATTTTCTCTGAGTCCTTAATACAATTAATGTCCTCACTTCACACCTTATTTCAGGATGGAATCAGGCTCCCTAAAGATGCATTTTTCCTGTTTATTTCTGGATCTCTTCGGAGAAGGGAGAAGAGCAGAAGGAAGGGATGTGATGTGGTGTAATGTGATGGTCACCTTTACAAAATAGTCTATTACTCATCCAAATTTTTTGTCACTGCTGGAAAAAAAGAACCTGAGATTTGCCTCTTCTGGTGAGTGCAGTAACAACTACTTTACAAAACTATACTATTCTTTGTTGCTCAGTGCATAGTGATTATAGGACCATGTCTTTTGTCTGAGGAACAGTCAGCTTGCTAGTTAGGGTATTTTCCTGGTAGTTAGGAGCTGTGGATTTAATCTTAGACTGAATTTGGGTCCCCTGATGTCAGGTGAATGGTCATATCAGTTTGCTTACCAGTCTATATAATGCTCTTTTTTTTTTTTTTTTTTTTTCCTTTTCATAAAAATGCAAATCCTGTACTTTCAATGCCATGGAAATATTCTTTTATTTCTTTTGTCATTTGTCATAAGACAAATCAGCTGTTGAATACAGTCCAAGTGGCATGTGCAGGCCATGATCTGGAGCCATGATTTGCTGAAAGAACAAGAATGTTCTTTACCAGAGGGAATTTAGCTGATCCTTCAAAGACAGAAAAAGTATCAGCTATGTCCCCCAGATTTTCTCTCCCAGTGGGAACTGTCCCAGTTTAAACATAAATGCATCAGAAGGAATTACATAAATAAGTGAAAGTTGTGTCTCCTCCTTCTCTCTCCCCTCCCCACAACCAATGACTAACGAAGACACTCTCGTAGGCTGAGACCAAATATGCCTTTACGGATGTTCTCTCATTCAGTACCTTGTGGAGGAGCTTTCTTAAGGAAAAAGTGTGGAAGAGTTAGATTCTGGCACTTTCTGTAACCATTTCTGTTAGTGTCCTCTGCAATTGCTACTGGTAAGTTTTCCTCCCACCCTCCTTACAAGTAAACTTTTTCCAGGAGATCATGGGTCTGACATACTTTTGATTAAGTACTGAATACTTTTTTCCTCCAGCACTTTGACAAATTATTTCTTTGCTAATTTGTTATTTACCTACATGTTTTCAGTTCATGTATCCCCCAAGGGAGGAATTTTATCCAGTTACCTACTAATGTTTGCAACATTCCTTTTTGTGTTAACATTTATGGTTTTGGCAACACCCTACCTTTTGTATCATTGTTCCCTTTGAAAAGAATAAATGTCCTATTTTTTTTTTTCATGTAGCGCATGCAGATCTGAGTGCTATCTTTTATTCATATGAGAATTTTATCAGAGCTAGATGGGTTATTGTCATTCTTTTTTTCAAATTTCATGTATCTCTGCAACTTGCAAATTTTTGCTAAGTGATGTAATCTATTGCATTTCTTGAATTTCTTTTCCAGTCTCCAGTCTTACCTTGGCCTATGTTTATCACTTCCTTATGATAAAACAGTTTTATCATGTCCATGTGTTTTTTTACTTTGATCTTAATTTCCACAGGCTTTTCTTCTTCAAACGTCTTTTCTTGTAATATAGCATTTTATTTTCCGAGCCATGTCTTTCAAGCAGAGTCCACCCTTGTTGGAGCTTCTGTATGGACCTGGTGACTTTCTGTGCTACCTCTCACTGCTTGTACAAAGGGCTAACTCTGGTTCTTCTGATGGGTTTGACATGTTCCAAATCTCAGTGATGGTTTGATTTCATAGGACAAATTTGGCTTTTCAACTTTATGTGAGTTAGAAAAGATTGTACTTTTCTATGGTTCAAAAATAATTTTTGTTTCCTACTAAAAGGTATTCCTAACAAGCCTTGTTTCTGTATGGAACTTAGTACTTAAATTTGTATTAAACAGTCTCATCTATGTAATTAACAGAAGAATATTTAATGTATTCCAGAATTGGCAGTTAGAAATAAAGCTGCCTCTAGTCCATCTTCCTCTCTTCCTAACATCCACTGCTTGCAAGTGTACAGTTGTGCTCTAATCAGCCTTACTTATGTAACATACAATACTCCAAATTTCTGTGAATTTCAGCTCTGAGGAGGATTTTAACTGGTTCCTGTTTCTAACCATTGCTTTCAGAGTTCTTTTATTCAGAGTTCAGAAATCATTCAAAACCTGGCTTCTGGCTATTTGCTTTATTGTAAAATATGAGCTTTTTTGTAGACAACAACCAGTTCCAATTGGTTTATGTCAAAATCCCTTCAGGCACTGAGAATGGAAGTAAGAGAATTAGAAATCCAGAAGTGGTTTCAAAGCTATGGGAAAATAAAGTTGTTGGTCCAAATAAAAAAACTAGTTGGATTCTGGAAAAAAAAAAAATTAAGATAGAGCTGGATAATTTTGTGGAAAGCTTTGTATCTTATCATGGCTTAAGAACAGAAACCATGAGCCAGTGACACAAAGGATCCATTCTAGTCAGGGGCTTTGTGGCTTAGCACAGCTTTATGGAGAGGGGAGCTGGTTCTCAGTGCTTCTTTTTATCTTGCCATTTGTCAAGTGCACAGAGGGTCTACTGGCCGGAAAGCCTGCTGGGGTCTTAGTTATGTCAAAGTGAACTACTGATACTTTGGAAAAAAATAAGGAAACTGTTACTGTTTCAATTGAAAGGGCAAAGGAACTGCTGAAAACTCAAGACCTTTGTTTTATGCTGAGTTTTTTTGGGTCCTCCAAATCTTTAACTGCTATGGTTAAAGGTTTGTCCATTGTGCAGCACTTGATTGCTCTTCTCCTGGTGGAGGCCCATGGCTACCAGCTTACAGAGGTAAAGAGAGACACTGCTACTTGGCCCTGATAAGTTGAGAGACTTGTCTACACCCTGAAAGCCTGAAAGACTTAAATGTGCATCTACTGTGCAACACACCACAGTGCAAGGACCTCTTATACAGTGTTGATTGATTTAGCATTGTAATGGGAGACAGAACAGCTGTAGTGGTACAGTGTTGTATTAATATTGTGACAAAGAGGCACAGTAGTTTATTGAATGTATATCCACTGTCCTTGTTGCTGCTTCTTGCTATATTTACGCAGGACTTTATCTTATTTCATTTCTCAGCCTATCACTTTCATTGGACAAAATTTTAAAATCTTTCAATATAGCCTGCCTTGAAGTAGGTAATAAGAAAATATTTGTCTGTTGTTGTAACTTAAAGGGCTGCAGTCTTGCTTGTCTTTTTCATACTGTGCTTTGTTCTGAAAGAAGTGCTCCTGTAATTAGACAATTACATACATTTAAGTAGAGAATTGCACATTTCTGTGGTAGTATAGACTGGGTAATATACCAGTTAAATAGTTAAGGACCAAACTTGGATCACATATGTTATAGACTCTTCTGTCTTTGGTAATGTCTCATCTTTATTGACTGGAAGAAGTGTTGAAAAGTAAATATCTTCTTAACATCCTTTGTGGTGAATATCGTTACTGAGGAATCTTTCAGCTTCTCTGAAACGTCATCTTCATTGTTTATAGCTGCCTTTCCTCTTGGAAAGTCTGCAAAATCCATCATTGTCATCTGGACTTTTTTCTTCTAATAAATAATTTCTTACGCATTTCTCTCAATGGATTATTCATTTGTTAAGGTTTTGTGTAGCCTTCCCAATTCCTGTCTTCTGTTTTACCCTATACTATTTTCTATGTAACTAATTTGAACGGTGTCTTCTCAAGCTTTCATGTTAGTCCTCTGTAACCCTTTCAGCTGAACGTTTTTACAGTTTTGCCACTATCTTGCTTTTGTGTTTTTTTGTTGCTATTTTGTCTAAGAGGATGTATCTCTGCTGTGATTTCATGCTGGTATGGTTAAGCAGCTTAATCTCATTTCAGAGAATGTCAGTCTCCGTTTTTTGCTCTAGGATGTTCTTGCTTAGGTTTCTTGTCCGAAGTTTAAGTCAATGGTTCTCAGTTTCAGTATTTCCTCTTAAAACAAAGATTAATTTAAGCAGGTTGTGGCCAGTTTTACTCAGTGGATGATCTGCAGGTACTTCCTGGACTTGTTCCTGATGTTTAATAATAACAAGCCCTCTTGTTCACTCCAGAACTTGCTATTCTGAGCAGGTAAATACATACGTAGATTCTGAAAAAAAGTTGCATGATTTAAGAAACAATTTTCTCTCAAATCAGATTGGCAGGGACTGTGTAAGCAGAGTAAAGGACTATATTTGTTTACTGCCTTACTGTGTGGTATGGGACACAGGGATGTACTCAGTGTTTTTAATGTATGGAGAAACATTTTGTTGCTTAAATGTAAGGTAGTGTTGGAAAAGATGTCCAGTGGACTCATCTGAAGTAAATGTCTATTGCAAGGTGACCTCTAATTTCGGGGACTAGGCTCAATGACTCATGGTCTATTCCAGTTCTATGGACTTTATCTGAAGGTGCAATTGGACCAGTTCTGAGCTATGATATAGTTTTTATTTATCACTGCTTTGATCATGCTTACAGCTGTGCTCTGCAGGTTTTTCATCATCTGGAGATTACCAATTACAGTTACCTCTTGTAATTGTAATATTTTTGAGACTTTGTCATCTTTTCATTCAGAAAAGGATCTAATTAGCTATCACTGTGATATCAATTATGTAATAATCATGACACTTCAATGAATAATTCTATTGTCATTCAACTGTCTATATCGGCAACATAGTACCACTGAAATGTTTCTGATTATCCCTTACATTTCTATATTTGATGGCTATGGAGACCATAATTTGTGTGTTTTACAAGTGAATGTATTTTATCCCTTTTCCTTTCTACACTGCACGCATTGTTCAGCCAATATACTTGAGATGGGAATTTATGTTCATAGACTGTAAGCATGAGACATCACTGCAATCCATAATCAGGCCATTAGCATTCAGCTCATGCAAGCCAGTGTAAGTACAATTTTCAGTGGCCTAATGTAACAGGTAATCATAAATTAGTATTTGCTTTAAAACAACACCAGATTACGCAGCCTGCATGCTTAAGGAGAATGACTCAGTAAGTAGTGCAGCTCTGTAATGAAGTGGGAGCTCATTAAACAGATGCTATCTACTTCAGTGATCTACATAAGCGGCAAACAAACCAAATGGAAATGTTTCAACAGAACACTGCAGTCAACCAGAACAAGTTCAGGTTCATTTAGCGTGGCACCATCTACAGAAATTAGTCACAGTAATAATTGAATAGTTGCTCGCTAATTTATCATTTTACATTTGTTATTGCATTTGCATAATGTGTTGATTTTTATGTCTTTGGTTACATTAAAATGCCCTCATCTGTGTATACAAAATGAGAACACAGTGATTTTAAGATTCATCAAACTGGCAGTGTTCAATGTTCAGTGCATGGACTGTGTTTTTTAAAAGTGTCTCTTGTTTCTGGTTTGTGTGCTACATCTTTGCAAATGCAGGCTTGTAATTAGTATTTAGGAAAATTGAAATGTTTATTTTTTATGAATTATGCGGATAAGAGCAATGACTAAGCATCCAGTATTTCTAGGAGTAATGCGCTAGAAATGGCATTGGAAGCTTTTTCAGTAGGTGGAATAGACAGAAATAACAATCCTTTAGAACTGGACTCCATGCATAATTTCAAAGGCCAGTATTAGTTTTATAGTGTATTACCTGAAGGACATTTTGCTGACTTTAGAGGTTTTGCAGCTGCTGGGGAAAACCTGTATGATATAACATTGTTATGCAATTCTGTTTGAGATGAATGAGATGGAAAAAGGCTAATTACTAGAATTTGAAAAATAAAAATAATTTTTGTCATAGTTTCAACAATCTCTGATATGCATTAGTTGCAGGTTTTACACAGTGTGTGTGAACTATAGCTTCTAAAATGGAGATAAATGTGTTCTCATTTTTTATATGGTGGTATTTTTATTAGACTATGTTTCTGGTAAGTGTTGATGCAGCGAGGTACTATTTAGTGATACAACACTAGGCAGAATGCTTTGCTGCTTCAGTGAGACTTTTAATGTTGTTAGATCCTTTAAACACTTTTTATAATGCTTTATCTTTTGTTTATATCTCTTCACTTCTAGGAGAACTTTGATCCCACAGATACATCTGTTATCCTGTGAATTCTGACATGTTTGAGTTTTTGTGTCCTCTGCAACAGCTTTTACTGTTGTGAGCAGTTGTCAAAAATAGCTATTTTATAAGTAGCCAAACATAGTGTTTGTGACCTATATGCAGACTGTGTGTAGAGTAACTGTAGTAGCTTTCTTCTTCTGTGCAGATATGTCATACATGGAGTCCTAATCACCAAGCATGTGTAGATGATCTCACTGTTGGTGAGGAAAAGAGAAAAATTTACAAAACACTAGTGTTTAGCTTAAAAAAAAAAAATTAGGGGCAAGCATATATTTATTGAACACCTTCCAGCAAAACTGGTTAGACTTCTTACAGGAAACAAACCCATATACTTGCTAGTAAGATGCAAAGTGTATCGTCAAAGTGGAAAGCACTTTCTGTAAAAAGTTCACAAAACATTTTCAGGCCACATTTTCTGGAAGTTCATTCATGTGTTCCACAGAATGAACACATGAATACAGCTACATTTACAGCTAACTCTGCTTCAATAACCTGCAGTGTTAAGAATAATTCTGTTGAGATAACTAGTTAGAAGTTGCACATTCATGAATACATATCAAAACAATGCTAACAGCAACAAGTAGTAGTTAGCAATATTGTAGTCTCTTTGTGCTAATCTACTGAAAATTTGCATGGATATCTGTTATAAGCATAGATTTGTAAATTATCAGCTCTCTGGGATTTTACCTGGGTTATTCAATAATTGCAGGAAATTTTAGCATGCTTTTTTCCTCCAATCAATTAAAGGAACTAGAATTTTGGTTCATAAACATAAGCTTACATGAAAACATTCATACTCCATGTATCTGATGTGTCTAAGTAACTGGAATATACCAGGAGTATTGAACTTCTGGTAAAGGCAAACCTTTTGGTGAATATGCCTATCATCAAATTGTGGGAGACAAAGTAAAAAATTTTCGATGACAAAACTGTATAAGCCTTTTGTAATGGTTTAACCCCAGCTGGCAACTAAGTCCCACCCAGCTGCTTGCTGACTCCATCCAGGAGGGATGGGGGAGAGAATCAGAAGAGTAAAAGTGAGAAAACTCATGGGTTGAGATAAAGACAGTTTAATAGGTAAAGCAAAAGCTGTGCATGCAAGCAAAGCAAAACAAGGAATCCATTCACTTCTTCCCATGGGCAGGCAGGTGTTCAGCCATCCCCAGGAAAGCAGGGCTCCATCAGGAGTAATGGTTACTTGGGAAGACAAATGCCATCACTCCAAACATCCCCCCCTGCTTCCCTCTTCTTCCCCCAGCTTTATATGCTGAGCGTGACATCATATGGTATGGAATATCCCTTTGGTCAGTTGGGGTCAGCTGTCCCAGCCATGTCCCCTCCCAACTTCTTGTGCCCCCCCAGCCTACTCGCTGGTGGGGTGGTGTGAGAAGCAGAAAAGGCCTTGACTCTGTGTAAGCACTGCTCAGCAATAATGAAAACATCCCTGTATTATCAACACTGTTTCCAGCACAAATCCAAAGCATAGCCCCGTACTAGCTACTGTGAAGAAAATTAACTCTACCCCAGCTAAAATCAACACACCTTTCCAGCTTATGGAGTATACCAGTACAGCAGAAGAAAGCAATAAAGCCGGAAAATCTAACCCAGGGTGGCTTCCTACAGTCCCTTTCACTTTATTAATCTAGTTTATTTAGAGTATTTTGAAAATAGGCCATCAAGTTTCATGCTGTTTGGATGTTTTTCCAGCATTTCCTCTATGAAGTGGATGAAAGTGTTTACAAACTATCCATATTCCTGCATCTGCTAACATGTGTAAACTATAGTTCTGTGGGCACCTCATGAAGATCTAGGACCAACTACATTGAACTTCCACACTTAGTTTATATTAACGTTCAGTTGCACATTGCAGTTCTGCACAAGAGTGATGAGCAGTTATTGACACCAATTGAATTTAACTTTTTTCCGACATACAACAAGCTTCTGGTTATATCATTATCCTATATAGTTCAATTCAATCCATATAAGTAACACCTCATTAAAAAGAGGAATGAATTTAACTATGAAAGAAATGGCTGAAGAGAAGCACAAAGAAATACAGGTTGAAGAAACTTTCATTTTAAAATGATAGTTTAATATTAGATTTGTAGGACGTTCCTTCTTTTGGTTTACTTTTCCAGTCTCCTGGAATAAATCAAATAAACTCTGACTCAGATAAATATATTTATTAATTTTTAACAAATAGGTCTTAACAAGTCTACCTTTGAATTTCACCCTAGATTAAATCCTTTCTTTGTTTAGTTATCCACCCCTCTCTGAAGATTGCTTGTGCTCCTGCCCCCTTCCCTCCCTGCCCCCCCCGAATGACTAGAACAGTATTAGTACAAGCTCAAGGGACCTAGATGCTTTCTTTGCTGAAGCTCTATTTCCATCACCAGGAAGTGATGATGATATGCAGCTGCAAGAGTGTGTTTCTACCAAGTCCACTTGTGAATGACCAGTCTCCCCTTTGGAGAAGACAGCATGTCTATTTTCTCCTCAGTTTGCTTCATATATTATCTGCCCCTTGCATTCCAATCTAGCTCTACAGTTATCGAGACTTTTCGTCTGGGGCATATCTTCTGATACGTTCGCTTTTGATGCTGAAATTTCCATTGATAGCTTTCAAAAGCGCAGATGAATCTGCAGCCACAGTGTAGCCTATAATGTAGACCATTTCACATGTGCAGATCTATTTGAGTAGATTAATAGCACTGGTGGAATGGTGATCATAGAACTTTGATGCTGGTTTACCTACCACTTTTTCACTGGAAATTGTGTTAAATAGAGTGCTTATTGGTATTTTCAATAATAAAAATGGAAAAAAATATATTTCCAAAACTAAAAATAGGTCTCCTACACCTTCTTTTCCTAACGGATCCAGTAAGTTCATTGTAGTAACTTGATTAGTTATCTGGAGAAGTATGTGCAATTACATGAAAATAATACAATAAATGTATGACTTATATGACCTTATGATTCCTTTCTCTGCTTTTTGTAGTTTTGTTGTTCCTGGTCTCTCCCTGGGCTTAAGGCCATCATGTATTTATGTTTACTGAAGATAACCTCATTACCAAGCACACTTAGCTTCTCTTCTGTCTTGCATATTTTGTTTCAAGCTTGTCTTTCTCATTCTGAGTGTATCAGTGTCTACTGCCTGAATATTGCCTACATTGTGGTTTTGTGCTTGCCATAGACATCTGCGGCAGAATGGACAAACCTAATATCTCACAGGGGAAATTCTGGCTAAAAGTATTTACCGAGCTAAATACAGCAGCTTGTAAGATATGGCAACTTCCGAACTAAAGCCGTTTACAAGTTTTTTTCTATCACGCCAAGTGATGAGCATACAGAACCAGGTCAGGTCAAGCAGCAGTTTTTCGATAGGTGCCTTATCTGCAGATGCTTCTGGGTCAAGCTTTGTGGAAAGGCTGTTTGATGTATAGTGCATGTTCTGCTGCAATTCAACCTTGAAATATGGGGTCCAATTTTGCCAGTGAGGATGCTCAAGCATTTATGTTTTCATCCATAGCATGTGCCTAACTTTAAAAAAAAGAATGGTTTCTGCAGTGTTTCAAAAATATCACAACAGACAGAAAATGTGAACCATTATTAATTATATTAATATCAGCTTAACTATCATTGTTGGCATCACTGAGAGTGAGTCTAAGCCTTACGAGAACCTCTTGAATGATTGTATGACAGTGAATAAGGTTACAATTTTACAAAAGGCAGAGAATGAGGAGTATCTGCTCTTTGGGAGTAGCTAACCATTTCCTTCTGTGATAGCCAGCCAATGCGGAAATTGGGCATACACTACAGGCTAATGAGCTGCATGTCAGGAGGTGAGCAAAAGAAATCACTAAAAGAGGGGTGGGGAGAGGAAGAACCCTCTCCTACTTGTGCTTTTCAGAAAACAGGAGAAAAGTCAAATTTCAGTCAGGAAAGAGATGTCAAGAAAGATAAAGAGGTATCTGGGCTTTAGTCTGTAAGCTGTTAGAGAAAAAGGAAATAGATTATTAGATTACAAGAGTGCAACAAGCAAAGGTACAGGTTAGATAGCTTGGTAAATGTGCAAATTATGCTTGTGACAGTCAAAATCAAAGGAAAGAACAAGCAAGCTCATTTGTTTTTCATAAAGAGCAGTCTGTAATGAATAGAAACTGAAAAGGTTGGGCAAGTGCAAGGCAAAGCTAATGTGGACCAAGTGCTGGCAATTTGATTTGATCTGGGTTTGAACCACATTTGCAACTCAGCAGTGATTTATGAATACATCTTTTGGTACCAAAAGTATGAGTCTCTGCATGTCCTCTTTTTCCCTTCTTTGATACTTTTCAGTTATTCATGTTGCTGCTACTTACTCCCTGTGAAGTGATTTAAGCCTAGGTCACACAGAAAAATGATCCAGAGGACTTCTCAGAGTGTTTTACCTGTGTTTTCAGTGGCTGAACGTAACTCTTACATGATTAAAGGGTTTGTCTGGCAAACTGGATTTTCAGAGAAAGGATGTGCTTTTACAGATCTTTGCTCTTTTGCTTTCCTCCTCTGACTTTAGGCTGTCAGTAGCCAACCCTATTTGCCATTTCAGTTATTTATTTTCCACCCAAAGGCTTACTAGCTTTTTGAAAAACATACTCTCTCCTTCCTTTCCTCATCCTAAAAATGCTAGTCCAGGTCTATCAAACTCAGGGTTTTTTTGCATAATAGTTTCCTTTGATAACAAAATAAAAATAAGACTAAAAAGTGTGTGGTATTTACTTTTACTCTGCTCCCACTGTATTTGTTTTGTGTGCATAGGAAGGCCTGGCTTCTTTTTGAGTTTGGGAGTGGTCATGGGAGACAAGGAGAGACATTTCACAGAGCATCTCCTAATGGCTGCCACTGTCCAGGTATCAGAGACTGAGGAAAACTCTTCTAGACAATTTGCTGGTTTTGGAATTATTTCAAATAGGTTTGCTTCAGTCTTGAAAAGAGGGGATTTTTGGAAGTTTTTTCAGAGAAGCTGAAAACATGGGAAAACACTGTGTTTCTGAGAAGAAAGGAAGGAAGGATAGGAGAACATGAACAAGACCAAGATTAGAAGAAAGAGATAGTATTCAAAATGCAAAAAGGAGTTCACTGCTATTTCACCATTAATCTATAGCATTGTGCATATAACAACCCAGAGCAGAAGAAATGTATGATGTAACTTAATTGACTGACCCTCTACTGCTTTCTTCCAAAATAAAACCCAACCAACCAAACACAAATTTTGTTGAAAGAGTCTAGGAAGAAATGGGTGTTTCAGATACTCTGAAACATTATGCGTATACAAAGTCTCAGCTACAATTTTGAGCTAAGGATAATTGACATAAATGCAGAAATAAGCAGAATAAACATGTGCTCCAGACCTTGCAGGTAACTTGAAATCCCAGTCATTCTTACTCCTTGTTATATTCAATGATGTGTCTTCTTACTGAAGAGAAGACAGGGTACAAGCAGTACTGCAGCACTCAGAGAAGCTGCTGATTCTCTTTAATATCTTTTCTAGTCAGAGTGTTGTAACTGATCAGTCTTATGTGCTTGGAGAAGAATTTTCAAAAATTATATTAGGTACATAGGACATTTTTATGTGAGAAGCAGAAGAGCTTATTTTTGGAAGACAGGAGAGGAGCAAGAATAAATTGCCTCAGCTTTGTCCTAAGTACATTAACTTGCTAGAGAGATGAAGAAAATGACAAGAACAAAAATTGCAAGGGCTAAGTATTACAAATTTTGTGCTGTCAGCCAGAAAACAGAGTGTCCATAGTTGTCACAAGAGCACAAGGGAACAAAGAAGACTTCTGGTTGAAGAGAGAGATTATAGGGCTGGGAATAAAGAGTTTAGGAGGGAGTTGAAAATGAAAATTTAACCCACACAAAATGGGGACAAAGGAGAGTTGTGTGTTCAAAGAAGGTACATTCAGAGCCAAATGGAGTACAATGATCAGTGGAAACCTCAAAGGTGTGGTGTGCCTGGGGTTCCTTAGTGAGTGCCCTGGTCTCATGCTTTGGGACAGATTCAGAAGTGATGTGAAAACCAGGCAGCAGTAAGTGGGTGGAAGGAATTCAGCACCCAACTTTGAAGCCTAGAAAATGCAAGTTAACAAATGGTATGTCCTTCTATCCATCCCGTTTCTTTAATACATTTCACTTCTAGGTCCTCTGTGTAAGTGGCTAAGTTGACCTGCTAATACCTAAAGCATGAAAATTAGCTGTTGCCCGAAAGGAATATTAGTTTACCGATGTTTGGGTGTAACTCTGGACTGGTGTACATAGCTGGTGCATCAAGGTGAGGCACAGAAAGGGAGAAAAGATGGTTTATGTGAATTTTGACTGTACTCTGAATTAGCCCTTATGGACTCTTGGTGTTTACGTATGTGTGCATATACATACCTATGTATGTGATGGCGGGAAGTGTGTAGTGATACATTGAAACTTTTATTTCTTGAACATAGCTTCAAAATGAAAGAAATAGTGTGTTAGTGATGAACTACTATCGGGGAATCTTATTCTGGGAATCAAACTGTAAATATAGGCTTATGGGTTGAATTTTTAAACTGTGATTTTAAAGAATATTAAGATTTAGTAATGAAATTTACACTGTAGTATTTAATGTTTTTTTAATCCATGAAAGCTTAGTAATTTAACACAAGGGAAAAAGTTAATACCAACAACTACCTTTCTCTGTCAAATATTTCAAGTCTCATTTTTATAGATTATTAAAACTCCTTTGAACTATTTGCCTGTGATATTTTTTTTTTTTTTTAAGATATTTTAGGGCACTGCTATCTGACCTGGAGTCTCTAGCTAAAAAACAAGTCAGTGATATGAATGAAGGCAAAAAGAACAAAACTGCAAAATTGCCAGGCTTGGGCAAGTTCCATACACAATGACAGTACTGTGATAAGATATTTTTTTTTTAGCTATGCCTGATCTCTTTGTTTTCACAGCTTCTCCAAAAAAGAATGAAAATTCAAGCATATGTGATGTTAATACCAGAATTCAAAACTTCAATTCAAAGCAATATTGAAATAAATATATTATCACCATGTTTACTTGATTGTTTGGTAGGAAAATATAAACTAAGGCACATATGCTTATGTGCATCTCTTATGTCAGAATAGTGAGGGAAAGAACAGTCAATTTTCTGCTTTTTAATTGTTCAAATAAATTGTGGAGAGACAGAGAGATATTTCTCAAGTGTTCCTCTGGATGTCCTTATCACTGCAAAGAAATTATTCATAATTTGAATCTGAGGTTTCTTCTCATTTATAAATAAATGAGAAATACTTTTTGGATCTATAACAATGAATTCTAAAGTCTGCTAAGTAAAGAAACGTTGTCCAGTAACTTTCTTCAACAGCAATATAAACATATCTGCCATTCAGGCACTAAAGGTAGAAACATTAAGAAGCAAGGGTCAGATTTCTATGCTGGTAATATAGACGTGTTTCACTGTAAGAAGCATAGAAAACATTTCCAGAGCAAATCTGCATTTCAGCCTTTCAGCAATGGTATCCTATGACCTTTATAGCATATCTATTTTTTAGCAATTAGACAAAAGATTCGTTGGGCAATCAAAAATGCTTTGAGCATGTTTACTGGAAGATATTTGCCTTTGCAAGCCTGCTCTGTAATTAAATTTGAAAAAAAAAAAAAAAAATCCCAGTTGTAATTCTTGCCACATTTTCTCCTCTGTGCCTTCTATCTGTAAAATGTTGTTACCATACAAATCATGTTATCATGTTGTTATGTATCTACAAATTAGCCTTTTATTTCACTCTGATACTACAGCAAATCACCATATAAAGTTAATTTCAAAAAATATAGTTCTTGTGTACTCCTTCTGGCACTCAGTCTCAAATGTGCCATGTAGGCAAAAGGCAATAAACAGGCAGAATTCATTTTTGCAACTCTCTGAAGCTTGCATGTAAGACCATGGAACGGGCCTCTATAGACTGAAGAGGTACTAAAACTTGAATAAAACTTCATAGAAGAAAACTGAGCTATTCTCTTCCAACTATTTCAAGCTCTAACAAAGATCAAACTGGTAGGGAGCAGATAGAAGAGTATTCGTCAGCGGAGGGCATGAAAATGTTTCATTCTCTATTGGTTGCTGTATGCCAAACTAGAATTTAATAGGTATATTGCTTGCTATTTGTCTTGGTATAATGATATCACAGAAAAAAAGAGAGCAGATAAAATACTTTCTTTCAGAAAAAATGTGTTCATTTTTATGTATGTTAGATGGAAAAGAAGTGCTTTTTAATCCCAGTGGGACTGAAAGTGTGACATCTCACAAAATTACAGCTTGTGTGTCTGAGAGGATCTTCTGCTCTGTCTCATGGCCTGAGTCTCTGTCTTCACAATAACCAGCTGCACTGTTTTAAGCTGAAGAGAATAGGTGACAAAGTTTCAGGAGGACAAAAAGCCAATTAAGATTCAGATGTAATACATAAAGAAAACATTTAAAAGTACATCTCGAAAGATCAACCCTCTTGCCTAAGCTAAAGCTGTGTTTCCACTCTGTGAAGTGGTGTGACAGCAAATATCTTCTTTTAGCTCCAAAACAGAACTATTCTGTGGGGTTTTTTTAGCTGCAAACCACCTGAATTATATCAACGCAGCAATGAATACTGTAGGATTTGTCAACTGCCACACAGCTGGGAAAAATAAAAGTCCAAGTGTTCTAATTTTTAGCATTTACTGTCATTCATGGTTTAGTCTTTGCTTGTTTTTAATTAAAAAGTTTGTTTCATTTATTTACTTGTTATACTGATGATGCAGTAATTCATTGTGGTGTTTTCTGAAACACAGTACTCTCCAAGAATAGTTAGCAATTGGTGGACCTCAAAGGGTTCTGACTTGTTTTTCTTTTTTCCTGAGATTATCCGTGTCAGAGTGTGGTTCCAAGTGCTCTGCTATCTTCAACTTTGCAAACATTTGTTTTCTATTACTATTCTGTGCGGCAAGAGAAGAAGGGAGGGGGAGGGAACCCAAACTCTAACAGATACTTATTTGCACTAGGTTAAACATAATCAGAAATGAATTTAATTTGAAGGAACAGAATAGTGTAATAATATGCTTTTGCAAAAAAACAGGACTAGTTTTCAGACAGACTCTTGCCTCAACTAAATCCATATACATTTGCAGTGCTCCATGCCTACATGATTTCACCCTGTTGACTGAAGTAATGAATGTGTTGACAAATACACTAAGAGACACACAGCCCTTCTTACATGAAATCTTTTCCTACTGAAAGGATACTTATTTGGATGTGGTCTTACGGTTCACTTTTTTGTTTTAAGAGCATGTGACAGGCATCCAATAATTTGATTTTTCCCCATTTGCATTTGAGCTGTGTGCTTCCATGTCTTAAGAGTAGTGTGAGTACCAAGTGTTGCCTTTGGGTTACCGTGAAGCGTTGTGTGAATGGTTATGTTGTATGTCATAGCTCTTATTAACTCTAGTGCCATTGCTAATGTTTTAATGTATGTGTATACGTGCCTTGAGGGAGTAGTTTCTGTGTTTTACTAGCGTGATACACAAAAATGCTCTCTTTCTTTTGCCTCTATTATAAATTAATACATGCCATCAGGGGACCTCTTATGATGTAAAATTGTCATCTTGTGAACAGTATGGATGAGATCCCATGAAAGTGCAGCTGAGCAGCTACCCATCCTATGAACAAAACAAAACTCTCTCCCTGCTAGCCCCTGGTGGCTTGCATTAATTTGTTATGAATAATTCACATTCCTTCATCACAGTTATTATTCCTTCCCTCATCTTTTGTTTGCCAGTTTTGAGAGGCACGCCTTCCACCGTGGCGGAGCGCTCAGACAAAACCTTGTCTCCCAGCCCCCTGGCAGGGCTCTTCGGCACTGGGTGATGCCTGCCTGTCCCCACACCCAGGTGGGATGTCATACCTGCACAGGGAAGGACCCTGCTGGGTTCATAAACCTGCCTGCATGTGACTTCCAAATTAGTGTTTTAATTGAGAAGCTAATGGGTTAATCAGGATCCCACCTGATCAGAGCGTGTGTTGCAGAGTGGATCAGTTGCCTGGCAATGACACCTGCCAAAAAGAGGAGGATGTGTGATGCAGGCTCTTATCTTGTAAGAGTTTGGGGAAGGGAGCTGCTCATTTGCTGAGCCTCTGGGTCTTTCTTCACCCAGCTGAAAGTACTGCAGGGCAAACATCAAAGGGTTCCCAGGTCTGACTCTGTAATTGTAAGGCTTCCAAAGTTCAGGTGCTTATTTGAACTTTTTGAAGTCTTGCTTTTGCCTTGTAACCCAAACAGGTTGTTCCCTATCCTCCCTCTATTCTCCTGACCTGCATTCATGTCCCTTCCTAAATCCAAACTACTTCCATTGACTAATACTTTTTTTCTCAGCAGGCCTCCCCTTATCCAATTTCTTCTAAACAGCTGACCAAAGCCCCCTCGATTTTGGCAACACTCGACCAGGAGAGATTTAGCTCTCTGTCAGTCAGTCTGTGTTGCTCTGCTGGTATCTCAGTTCAGGGTTTGCTTTACCTTACGCATCCCAGGATGCATTACCATCCCAGAGAAACAGCAGAGCACAAAGTTGAGGACACTTGACTTAACACAGACTACCTGTCAGGTTTCAGGGTTTTTTTGAGAACTGACAGGGAAAGTCTGCTGTGGTCATTTTGGAAGCTTAGCTGTTTCTCCAAAAGCCTTGGAAATCTGTGGAGTTTTGGAAGTGTCTGAGCTTTAGCCTGAAGCCAAGGCTAGCTCTCTTTGAATGCTGGTAGAAATCTCATTAAGAAATCAACAAAACTCTGTCTCACTAGTTTGAGGCAACTCAGAGTTGCATAAATAAGATCTTTGGCATGTTAATAGGTTTTCTCAAAAATACAGCGTGTTAAGTATTTTCTGTTTATGCAAGCTATGCACTTTGGTTAAAAAGCCCTTCCTATGGCACAATATATGACTTTGCCTGTTTTCTTGAAAAAATCATTGTTGCTTTGATCATATTTCTGTGGTACTACCTGCATGCTTTACTATGCACACAGGATTTGCAAAGCCTAAGCATCTCTAAATGTATGCTTGTATGTGTCTATTTCCAGAAATATTTTTAAAATCCCCCTCCCATGACTCTTCCCTGCATTCTGTAGCTTTTGCAGTTGTGCTAACAGCTTGTTCTGAATAGGAGTTCTTTAGCTAGTCAGCACTTTTTTTTCTCCATTTACTAGAAAGAGAATGACAGGACATTCTGACATTTATATACTCATCTCTTTATGCACTGTGTCATCTGGCACTATTGTATTGTGGCTTACTTATTTTTAACAGTAAAACTACTGTGACACACAATGCTCTTCAGTAAGCCATATGGGAAGAACCTTTTTCTGGACAAGCACAATGGACATGTAAACAGGTGAGCCAAATGTCAGGACTCAGATTTTGCAGGTGTTGAAATAACCTCTCATTTGTTGCATCTTAATGAAATACAATATCCAATACCTGGTGGGACAGCCAAATTGCACTATTTTACCGTGTTTTGTTTCTAAGGCCAGTGAAGGCTGTACTGTAATAGCTTGCCTCTGATTTTGGTAAGATGAGTCCCTCAAATCCATTCTCTACTTTGTTGCATCTTGAGGCAATTTGCTGTAGAGCAATTAAACTGTCCTTTTGCGTGGGAACTGAGACTTCTTTGACAACTCTGTGCCTGTCATCCTAAGACCATGTAACTAGTCTGGTTTTGATCTTTCAGCAAGACTGCTGAGACAGACAAGGCACTAGTTAGATTAGTTAATGTGATTTGTAAAAGGGGAAAAGAGATTAGGATCAGGAACTCCATAAGGAAGGAGTTTATGGCAGAGGATATCAGAAGGTAGATCACACAAAGAAATAACTTTGTCTCATTTTATTTGGAACAGAGCAATAGTAGAGGACAAAAACACATCCCCTGCATAATGTTGAAAAGGCTGCCTTCCTTTTAAAGTAAACCCTGTTCATCTTTCAAGTGATCAAGGCATGAAGGTTTATGTTCACTGTCAGGCTAAACCTTTTACTTTGTATCAGAAAGCATTTGAATGCAATTTTTTATTTGTTAATTAAGTTGCTGATGCAGCCAGTAAATACACTTTAAAAATAGTACTACAAGGTATAATAAGTTCCTAACCGGACAATAAGGCTGAGGAAAGCTGAAGTTCATTCTTTGAATTTAATAGACATCATCCTTACTACAGCAGTATTTTCTTACAGTTGCTCACCAAACTGCTGTTTACAAGCCCCTGTACTAGTTGACTTTAACCACTGTATGAGATGCTGGGAGAACTCTCTATGGGACAAGGTTTGCCAGGAGTTTGTTGAAGAAGTTGTACTCGTGGAGTCAGAAATCTGGAACAGTGGGACTCTAGCAGCTGCATGGGCAGCATAGTGATGGAAATACATCTTTCCTCTGCTGAGATGCTGGTGACCTTGCATATCAGCTTTGTATTAGAGTAGAAATCAGAAGAAATTGCACAACACACCTGATACTTAAAAAGTCTCTTTAGTTGTTTATGCTATGGACAAGTCTTTGTGTGTGTGTGTACAAATATACAAATATGAAAGTATATATATCTATATGCACATACAGATCTATACACACACTTTTTTTTTTTTTTTTTCACTTAAACAACATAGGCTAACAGCATGCCAGACAACCCCAATGCTCAGGTCCATGTTCAGGTGCTAGAGAATGATGCTGTTTGAAGAATGGACCAAAACATAACACAGAAAACACACAGAATCACAGAACAGTTGAGGCTGGCAGAGACCTCTGGAGGTCATCTGGTCCAAACCACCTACTCAAGCAGGGCCACCTACAGCTGGTTGCCCAGGACCGTGTCCAGATGGCTTTTGAATATGTCCAAGGATGGAGACTTCACCACCTCTCTGGGCAACCTGTGCCAGCGCTCGGTCACCCTCACAGTGAAAAAGTGTTTCTTGATATTCAGAGGGAAGGATCACCTCTCTTGACCTGCTGGCAATACTTCGTGTAATGCAGCCCAGGATCACATTTGCCTTTTTTGTGACAAAGGCACATTGCCGACACGTGCTGACTCCACCAGGACCTGCAGGCCCTTTTCTGCAAAGCTGCTTTCCAACATAATTTCATTTGGTAACTTGAATCCTGACTCTTTTTCATGAAGAAGTCCTAACAAAAAAATTTAAGATTTGGTTAAATCTTAAATCCTCTAAACCACAGCATGTGTTCTTCCATGAGAGTCGTATCTGATGGCAACCACATTGCCCTGACAGCTGCAGAATGTGCCTAATGATAGAGTTCGGTAAAGTTATTAGGGATTATGAAGCTTGGTTTTACCTATAGCACTGTAGAATGGCTTATGCATGGAGTAAAATTGCTGTGCTTCAGGGTAATAAAAGTGTGAGCATTGGTAATAGCTTGAGTATGTTATTTGCAACATAATAGTTTTATGCCATCGTTAACTTAAAATGGTTTGGACCTGAATTCTTAGCACTCTTATTTAACATTTATATAATGTGTACTAATGCCCTCTAATTCTCTTCGTATAATCCGAGGTTGAGGAAACAAATTCCACAAGAGAACTAGAGGGTATTTAGCAGCCAGTCAGAAACCTGACTTGAATATTATTTGCATTTAAATATTGTAAAGCATACACAATTGGAGTACAAGAGAATTCTTGAATTAGAGAATTTAAACTCTGTAGGCTTTTAGGCTCATTTCTGCTAACCATGAAATAGGGTGCCAGGAACCTTATCAATGGGCATAGCAGCATGCCTTCATTTGTCTTCACTTTTAACACTTGGAAACACATGTTGGAACAATGTGTCATTTAGAGCTGGGTGAAATACTCCCTCTCCTGGGAGCCAGAAGTGGAAACAGAAACCTGTTTTGTGCCCGATTTTGGACAAGGATTTCAACAGAGACCTCCCACTTTCCATGAACTGAGATGAACTCCCCAGCAGACTCTGGGCTCAGAGAGGTGGGGTTCTTTCAATCCTTTCTTTGGGGTCTGTGCCTCTTTGCATAGAAACTAAAAAGTCATTAAATGACTCTGCAAAGTGACTCCCTAGGGTGTCTCTAAACTACTGATTAGGGCACTCACGTCCTGCTGGGATAATTCTTTATTGAAGGGGGAAAGTGTTGACTCAGGCATCTTTCACCTGACGGAGAAGGGATGGGGACCTGGGGCTCCCATAGCCTGGTTTGGCAGGCAGAGATTTACAGAAGGAATTATGGAGAGGAAAGATGTATACGTGTTTGCCCCCCAAGGGACCCATGTGCTTCAGTGCAGTGTGCTGTAGCTGGAGGTAGCAGCATCCTCTGTCACTGAGACTGCAGTGCAGGCACCCACCAGGACACCAACTCCCACATCAGGTCGGGGGGGAAGGGTCCCTGTGCTGCTGCCTCTTCCTCTGGTGACTCCAGCTTTCTTCTCTGCTGCCCACAGTGAAATGTTTCCATCAGAGTCCAGCAGGACATTCCAGGCAGGATGAAATGCTTCCAGCCTCTGCTTTCTTTCATTAACGCAAGAAAAAGGATAAAATTTAATTCAGCCTGGATCGAACCTTTTTTTTTCCTTCTTTCACTTCATCTGTTCAGCTGAGAAATCAATTATTTGCACAGCCTCAGTATCAGGAGAGAGATCTTCTATTACCATTTCCTATACTGAAGAGCTTATTATGACTACATAGAAGTTATTGTATTCAAAAGCAAAGGGATTACAAATATCTCAGTGTCTTCTATAGGTGCTAGTAATTATTTTTGCTTCCAGCTATGTTACAACCATTAAAGTTCATGTTTAGGTTACAACATTCCTTGTGTGAATGTTTGCTTTTAATTAATAGAAGGATGTGCTGGGCTTGTCCTTCCACAATGTAGACCCTAAACCTAGCAGAAACAGCTTACAGTAATGGAAGAGCTCTGACAAGCTCTTTACTGTGAGAAATGTGGCCAGAATTCCTTGACTTCCATACTACTAGCCAAAGATATGAATGCTTGGGGTTTTTTGTCCTGCAGGCTGTATTAGGTAACTTTGTTTTACTCTGCACGAAATGCAGCCCCTGACTTTTGTCAGCTGTCTGTATTTTTTCCAAGCCAGCAAAGAAATTGCTGCTAACAAGCAAGCAGCAGCATAGTTAAAATTCAGTGTAGATGATAGCTGGAAACATGCTGAGGGTAAAAGGGCTGCAGCCACTTCAGCTCACTGTTCCATAACAAACTACAGAGCTTCTAACAGGACTAAATGTCCTGGCTCTTCTCCCCCACTGTGGAAATGATCTCCCCCTCCCTCCCCTCCCCTTCTGTAGGGATGAGAAAAACTTGGTGCAATCTAAACATTTGCTGATATCATCTGTCAGAAATAATCCCTAAAAAAATATTAAGGGAGAGGGGAGAACAGAAAGCCTCAAACCAGTGTTTAGGCCATAAAGGCCAAAGGCATTTGTGTTTGTTTCAAGATAGTCAAGACCAGAGTGAAGGTCTGGTATTTTGCTGGTGACCGATGAAGAAGAGGGATTTGGCTGCTGGCAGAACATAAAGCAAAGCTGACAACAAAGCTTTCCTTTCATGCTATCCAAATGAACACATTTCTAATCTGAAATTCAAATACTTGACAACAGAGAGCCTGTGAGCTGGGCTTTGAACAGGAAATTGCTTCATGGTTTTAGCATAATGAATTAGGCAGTTAGAGTAAATCCATTTAGAAGGCACAGAATGCTTTCACATGTCTTGTGAAAGTTAAAAAAACATACTAATTTCCTAAATTTCTCATGAATTGCAAAAACGTCTAAATGTTCTGTGCAAATGTGGTTGTGCATGTTATGTCTGGCTTATTGCAGCTATGTAGTTTGACTCTTCTATTTTACAACACACTGATTATTTAGATAAGATTGTACCTTAATTAAATGCCATAAATAACAGCTAGGACATTCTTTGAAAACCAGTGCTCTCACCAATAACGAGAGTACATTAATTAGTCCTGACACGCTGTTCTGGTCAATTACTATTACACATTCTGGAGATGCAGCATTAGGCTGAGAAAACAGCTGGGGTGGAGTCACACCAAGAAAATCAATAGAGGGATTCTCTGAGCTGCGTACTGACAAGCAGCAGTTTCAGTCTCATGTTTTGGACAACACCGGACCCATTCTACATGGCAGCCTTCATAACCCTTCAAGGGGACTAAACAGAGGCAGAGTCACAGGTAGCATAAAGAGAGATGCTGTAACAGGATGCAGAGTGAGAAGCTGTTGTTTCTTTTGTGCATATGCCTGACCTTGGAAATCATTTGTCAGGCCTCCTGGGAATGCAATGTTCCTTTCTTCTGTGCTTTGCTTAAGCAAACAATTGCAAATAGTACCACTTGGAAAGCCAAGGTTAAATGCATTCCAGTCATGTTTGCGAAAAGGAGTGAGTTTTTTTTCTGTGGGTTTTGGGTTTTTTTTTGTGATAACCCTCAGCATTTTATTAATATTTTGGAGAAAATGTTCAAGTTCTTGTTTTTGAGACTCTGTTCTGCTGCATTGGCTAAGCCCAAGAAGACACGCTGAGTGTATAGGCAACTGCATAATGGCTTTTCAACAAATGCATACAAACAGATAATAAGGCATGACATTCTTGTATTCAGAAACTTACTAGGTATCACAGCAAAACCACTTTTTTCCCATGGAAACAAACTGAGTAAATAAATGGGTTTTATTTTAACACATTGTTTTTAACTTTCCCATCAGAGATACCATGGTACAATGACATAGTTCTTTGGGTTGGCATAGTGATAAAAGAATTATGATGGATTATTTTACAAAGAGTTTTTAAATCATTAATGAGTGTCAAGCACCTAATTAATGTTTACAGTTAGGAATGTAAAGGAAATCTGTCCTCACTTTCTCACAGCTGCTAAAATATGAATAGGTCTTTTTAGGTCCTTGGAGATGCATACTGAATATATGTATACAGGCATCTGAACGTATGCATGATGAATTAAACTGAGAAACACTGACATTTAAATGCATTAAAACTATACTGAGTTGGAATAATAATTATGACCAGCAGCACAATATAAATATTTAAAGCTACTGTACCTATGCAGTAGTCACAGAAGCAGCAGGCTGAATTTCTCAAAAATCAATTCTGAATGGCACCTCTAGCAAAATAATGGGATATGGAAAGAAGGCATCTTCAAATCATTAATTTTGAGGAAAATTTAAGCCTGCATTATAGGCTTGTTTCTAGGTACCAACACAAACAATAGGTTTCCATATCAAGCCTTTCCGTATACAAGGATGGCATAAATATCAAGCAATGCAGCTAAGATCTGCCCCGCTGCAAGATATTTTACTGCTTGAATTACTCCACTATATTAGAGAGAGATATTCAGATTTTTCCATTTAAGAATTAGCTGAGAGGAAAACAACTTTTTATTTTTTTATTTTTAACTTGTCCAAGAACATGTTTTTTTTTCACACAGTACTGTACATTATGTAGGAAACAAAAACAATATTCTGTGAAATAATTAAAGATGGATATATATATATATATTTATAAACTCTTAAATTAGAGCAAGATGTCCAAACTAGTTATTGGTGACATATAAAGATATTTATGTTGTGCTTGGGCAAAAAAAGTTTTCAGTAATTTTCACCAGGTACCATTCTTTGTGATTGTATGCTCATGTCAAAATCTCACTGGAATTTATGAAATTATTTGATGGGCAAGGAGGATTTTGCCTGCACATTGACTTTGGGATTGAGTCCAGACTCTTATGCCCTGACACAATATAAAGTTCCCTTATGAGTGAGGAAGTTGTTTAAAGGTGAGGTAAAAGGTGTTAAAATACTAAAAGCTTAGGCTGAAAGAAGGACATCGTGTTATTGGATGAGATAAATGTATTCTGCTTAGAAATAACTCTCTGGATGAGAACTGATTGCTAAGTACTATTTCAGCAAGAAATAACAAGATGAACGAGCCACACTTACTGATTGGTATAAAAAAATAATGACTAATTTCTGACATCTTAACTCTAGATTCTTGGTCAGCTTTTAATTAGTTTACTATATCAAAACACTGCTTATTTTCCTTTGTTTCTTGCTCGTATGAAAAAGTGAAGAAGGGAAACAGATTACAGTTTTTCCCTTCCATCTGAGGGAAATAATTCTCTTTTCTGCTCTAGTTCATAAATTTTTTTTGTAGTAAAATTGCTGTTTAAAACTCTGCCAATAACACTGTCTAAAGTGCATGGCTACTCTTGAAGTGCCTAAATCATAGTATCTTATTTTGGAGATGCCTAAGAAGCACAAGGTTGATATATGGTATAACCCTGTAGCTCTGCATGGTATAACCCTGTAGCTCTTCTCACTGGAAGATCTGGGTTGCACTGTCTAGAGGTACAGTGTAAAAGTTGAAATCCAATGAAAGCTTTGAGCCAAATTTCTGTCATCTTGATCCTGCCCCTCTCTGAAGCACAAGTTACATCTCTTCTTTCTTTGTAATGACATTAGATAATGTTGGGAAGGGGAGAAGCTGTTTAAATTATGACAGATGTCCAGGTTAATTGAAGGTTATCAGTGATGACCTCACTGATAACTCACAGGGTTTGTACTGCAGTCTAGAGCAAAACATGGCTCCTGCCTCCAGCATATTTTGCTTCTTGTGTTAAGGCTTATGAGGGATTGTGATGGTACAGCTCTTTCACACAGCACCTGCACTGGTGTGTCTCTCAGCTGAATGTGGTGCCTTAGGCCCCTTTCACAATGCAGGAACAAAGATGCTACCTTTCATGAATATGAGTTTCAAGATTTCATCTCAGGTGAACCATCTCATTTCACAGGTAAGACAGAATTGCACCATATTCTTTCATATATGTGAAACATGCAAGTATTTTCATTACTAAATTTTCACTGCTAAATTTTCTCTCTGAAGAAATGCCTCCAAATCAAAGAAAGAGCTGTGTGTTCCGTAAGTTGACTACAGTGACTTTTAATATTGCAATGTGAAGACTTTTGGCAGAAATATGTGATAGAATAAGTCTTGGATAGAAGTTTTAAAATATCATAAAGTGATTTAACACACACAATGTATTAAAAGCAAATCGTCAGAAACTGTCTCTCAAACAGGAAATAAAAAAAAATTCTGTCTTATCAAAGATTCAAAATAGAAGGTGAATTTATATTGCAGTGACCAGCTTTCTTCTTTTCCTTGACCCTGTCTGTATTAGAAAATATTTTATCTCATTTCTTCTGCTGATTCCCAAAAATGCAGCCAGCTGTTAACCTTAAGTTTAAATTCTCTTATGTTGCATTTAGGTTTCAGAATTATTATACGGGAAAGGAAGCTCCTTAAAAGCAATCTATCCTGTGAGTGAAATATGAACAGAGTTGAAATGCACTTTGATTACACTAAGGTACTGAAGCAGGTTGAAATGCGATTCAATAAAACAACATTTTTAGCAAATTCAGTGCAGTGATGAACCAGTGCTTTCCCAAACTGATTAATTTGTTGAAAGGAATACTCTTACTGTCTGCTAATTGTCAGATATGTCTAATTGCTTGGAAATGAAATACTTTCCGTAGCAGAGAAAGATTCAGGAAATGCTATTAGATAATTAAAGCATAAAGGTCATGCACAAATGTCAAATCAATAAGGACAGTAAACATGGTTTATCAACCACGCCAAGTACATTTTTTCAATTGCAAAATGTAAATAGGTTTAGAATAGAGCAGTCTGGTGGGATGATGGATAGGATACCCGTAACAGTTTAATTAACTCCAGTTTCCTACATGTTAAAGGTTTCTTCAGTCCACTGGCTTATGTAACAAACCCTCTTAGGATTTCATTAGCTGTTGCTCAATATGAAGCACAGGATACAGTCTTAAGGGGTTACATTTTGCCCTGCCCTTCTGTTGAGCTAAAAGTCTTATCAAAATACTATCTCTGTTTTCTCTGCAAATATCCAAGTATTTTAAAGTATCAGCTGAGGATGTTGATTTGTTATTTTGCTTTTTATTATCAAGAAATAAATGGCAACAACCTCTAACAATGAAACAGAAATGCTTCTTTAACTGCACATAATTGATTTTATACTGAGACTACTGTGTTGGCTCAATGACTGTTTGATGTAAATTTTCTCCCTAAAATCTGGGCTTAAATTTAACTCAGTTCTTCCAATTTCCTTTGTTTTTTCAGGGATTTGGATACTTTATGGTTGATAGCAAGAAGAAAAATTGCTTTTTTTTTTCAACTCAGAAGACATGATGAAAAGAGAATCCACGCTTGGAGTTGTAATAAAATTAAGCCTTTTTTTTTTTTTTTTCTTAGCACATAGGGTATTTTTCCTTACAGCTTTTTGTCTAATAAAGGTTATTTACATGTTCTATTTTAAATGAATAAATTCTTCCATTCTTAAAGCAAGGATTCTGAAGCTGGGGCAGCCTTTTCTAGCTATGTCTACTAAGGATGTTTTTTTTATCCCTGTAGAAAGAAAAACATAAATCAGCTGGTATTCAATTTGGCTTTGGGCAATTAAATTTATCATTAGCAAATAAAAGGGTTATTTAACCTTGAACCTTAACAGAATAGCTTTATTTTAAGTTTAGAACAGAGAAAACCTTTTTATTTAAAACAAAATACTGTCTAGTTTTTCATGCTGCCCCTTTAGAGCTATAACACAGGAAAACATCACACACAATCTCAGTTAATAAAGATCTATTTGCTTACAGAAGCAGGCTTTAATAATGCTCATTAACACCATTTTCTAATGTTCCTATGGGAAATGTTATCAAGCTCTCTGTTAAGGACTTATTTCATTTAAATTAGCAACTGCTGACCTAATTTGTACATAGCATACTATGAGCAAGTGTATTTTGATTCTGTAATGACATTTGGGTTTAAGATGAATATATGACAACTGTATTTTGTATGCCTTGGAAATGACTTTCAAAAACATCTACTGTCAGTGCATTTTAGAACTACTCTTTTAAGATGCTTCTTAGTGTCTCCAGACTGAGTCAGACATGCATGACTATCCTTATAAACAATGATTTAGAGGAAGAAATTCAACACTCCAGATTTTCTACTTCCATTTCTCAATAATTTTGTGCTTTCCTTGCCCTCTGCAGTGTTATCAGTCATCCATGTCCCAGGGGAAATACTACAGGCTTGAGGTTAAATTAAGGTTCTATCTTCAGTGATTGTCTTCAGCAAACCCTGTATGTTCCCAAACAAACCTTATCTGCATTGAATGCAGCCTTAAATGCCAAGGGACAACAGGGACAGCTTTCTTCCTTGTTGACAGGAGTGCTAAGATTAATATAGTATGGTGTTTGAAAGGGAGAAAAAGTAACTGAGCTTAAAAATAAATTGTACATATATTAACCTATTAATCAGAACTGTGCTCTGAGGTAGAGATTAGTTTGGGAAAAACATTACCAGCCCTCATCTGTTACTTGAGAGAAAAATAATGGTGGATTCAGAAAGAAGTATTTTTACTACATCTGTCTTGGATAGTTTTGCTAACTAAAAAATCAAGCCTTTTTGTGTGTTACATGTGGGGCACTCTGACACTTATTTCTGGATATAACTCAAGGAGGTCCCTGGCTTAAAAGATGGCATTATGTGGGCTTATCAAATAAAAGCAGCACAAAATAATTAATTCAACAGAAGGCTTTTCTCAGCTGCTCTGAGGTAAGGTGATTGAAAATTAGGCTCTTAGCAATTGTATAGTTGTGTATGTGCTGAATGGCATGGACTAAGTGTCAGGTCATTACTGGGGTGAAGAACCTTGCAAGGAATGGACTTGCATAATGTTTTAATAGGAAATGTTTTTAAAGAGCTGTGGGTAAGTGGTTAACCATAGGCTAGTAGGAGTGTCCTTCAGGGCTGCTGCTCCACACACCTGTAAGAATGGGTTTTTGGTGGGGGACGGAGCTTTCTGGGGAGCAATAGCCTTCCTAGGGACAAGCTGCAGCAGCAGCATCAATCTGACTTACTCCTCTGTCTCCACATTGCCAGAGCTGCCACATTTGTTTCTGCTGGCTGGAAAATGGGCATGGGGCAACCCCTTCCCAGCCGTCTCTCCAGGTTAATGGTGAATGTCAGGGGTTAACCCTGAGGGGTAAGTAGAGTATATTTTAAGAAAGGATTTACCTGTTTCACTAAAGTTAAGAACAAAATTACAAGGTTTCAAGTGCAAGAATCAAATCCAAAATCTATTGTTGCTGACCTACAAGATGAGTTTGAAAATGGGCTTGATACAGTGCCACATTTTGACTCAGTGTAAACTCTGTTTCTTTTTAAAATAACAATTTACTTACCTCCTTCACAAGCTAGAAGATATCACAGAATCACAGAATGATTGAGATTGGAAGGGACCTGTGGAGGTCATCTGGTCTAACCCCAAAGCTCAAGTGGGTCCATCATAACTGGTTTCCCATGACCATGTCCAGATGGCTTTTGAATATCTTCAAGACTGGAGACTCCACCACCTCCCTGGGCAACCTGTGCCAGTGCTTGGTCACCCTCACAGTGAAAAAATGTTTCCTGATGTTCAGAGAGAACCTTCTGTGTTTCAGTTGGTTCCCATTGCCTCTTGTCCTGTCACTGGGCACCACTGAAAAGAGCCTGACTCCATCCTCCTTGCGCCCTCCCTGCAGGTATTTATATATATTAGTGAGATCCCCCTGAGCCTTCTCTTCTCCAGGCTGAACAGTCACAGCTTCCTTAGCTTTTCCTCACAAGAGAGACCCTCCAGTCCCTTCATCATCTTCATGTCCCTTTGCTGGACTTTTTCCAGTATGTCCATGTGTGCTGGTTTTGGCTGGGATAGAGTTAATTTTCTTCACAGTAGCTAGTACGGGGCTATGCTTTGGATTTGTGCTGGAAACAGTGTTGATAATACAGGGATGTTTTCATTATTGCTGAGCAGTGCTTACACAGAGTCAAGGCCTTTTCTGCTTCTCACACCACCCCACCAGCGAGTAGGCTGGGGGGGCACAAGAAGTTGGGAGGGGACATGGCTGGGACAGCTGACCCCAACAGACCAAAGGGATATTCCATACCATGTGACGTCATGCTCAGCATATAAAATTGGGGAAGAAGAAGGAAGCGGGGACGTTTGGAGTGATGGTATTTGTCTTCCCAAGTAACCGTTATGCGTGATGGAGCCCTGCTTTCCTGGGGATGGCTGAACACCTGCCTGCCAATAGGAAGGAGTGAATGGATTCCTTGTTTTGCTTTGCTTGTGTGCATGGTTTTTGCTTTACCTATTAAACTGTCTTTATCTCAACCCATGAGTTTTCTCACTTTTACTCTTCCATTTTTCTCCCCCATCCCACCAGGGGGGAGTGAGTGAGCAGTTGTATGGGGCTTAGTTGCCAGCTGGGGTTAAACCACGACACCATGACTCTCTTGTAGTGGGGAGCCCAGCACTGGACACAGCACTCCAGGTGTGGCCTCACCAATACTGTGTAGACGGGAATGATCCCCTCCCTTGACCTGCTGGCAACACTCCTAATGCAGCCCATTCGCCTTCTTTGCAACAAGGGCACACTGCTGGCTCATGTTCAACTTGGTGTCCACCAGGACCCCCAGGTCCTTTTCTGCTGAGCTGCTTTCCAGCTGGGTGGTCCCCAAGATACACCAGTGCATGTGGTTGTTCCTCCCCAGGTGCAGGACTTTGCATTTCTCCTTGTTAAACTCCATGAGGTTCCTGTCCTCCCATTTCTCCAGCCTGTTGAAGTTCCTCTGGTTGACAGCATAACCCTCTGGTATATCAGGTGCTCCACCCTGTTTTGTGTCATCAGGAAACTTGCTGTAGGTGCACTCTGCCCCATCATCCAGATCATTAATGACAATGGTAAACAGGATCAGACCTGGGTTTGACACCTCGGGTACACTCTGAGTTACTGGCCTCTGACTAGACCTCATGCCATTGATCACCACCCTCTGGGCCCAACTGTTCAGCCAGTTTTTGGTCCACCTCACTGCTCAACCAGCCCATACTTCAACAGCTTCTCTATGAGGATCTTACAGGAGACAAAGGCCTGACTGAAGTCTGGGTAGACAATATCCACTGCTCTCCCCTCATCTATCAGGCCAGTCATTTCACTGTAGCAGTTTATCAAGTTGGTCAAGCATGACTTCCCCTTGCTGAAGCCATGCTGACTACTACTGATGATTTTCTTGTCCTTCATGTGCCTGGAAATGGTTTCCAGAATTGGCTGTTCCACCACCTTTGCAGATATCACAGTCAGGTTTATCAGCCTGTAGTTCCCTGGGTCCTCCTTCTTGCCCTTCTTGAAGATAGGAGTGACATCTGCTTTCCTACAGTCTTCGGTTGGAGGAGAAGTTCCCTTGTCCCAGTTGCCATGATCAATCAAAGATTATTGAGAGTGGCCTCATGATGACATCTGCCAGCTCTCTCAGCACTCATGGGTGTATCACACCAAGGCCCATGGACTTACATATGCCTAGTTTGCTGAAGTATTCTCTGACTTGATCATCTTCCACCAAGGGTACATCTTCCTTACTTTGTAAATGGTAAATTTTAAAAATTTTCAATAAAGAACTGAGTTTTTTTAAACAGGAAGGAACTGTTATTCCTCCCAGTGTACTCTTATTGCAATGTTGCTGCATTATGACATTTAAATTTTGAATGTTTGACTCTTTCAAAACTAGTAATAATTATGCCTTTTTGTACAGCTGAAAGTTCACCTTGAAAGTAAATTTTTATAAAGGAAATTATGAGTATTTTTGAAGAATGGCTTGGGTTTCTTTCAGTGATCTTAAAGATGTGGTTTTTAGGGGTGGGAGAAAAAGGTGTGTGAGTGTAGGGATCTGAAAAAGAAGCTTCCAAAGAGTTACAGTATTTCTATTTGCTACTTTACGTCCTCATCTATCCTGTCTCTGTGTAGATTACAGCTGTCTTTATAGTGCTACTTTATAAGTGCAAATGATATTACTTTCCCACTTACCACCTTTTTCTCACTCTTTAATGGATGTTACATGGACATGTAACTCATACTAGCAATCTTGTCACTAAAGAATTTAGTGTGGAGATATCTATGGGAGCTACATTCGCACCAGATCTGATTTATTTGAGGTTTTTTTTTTTCCTGTGGGTGGGAAGCAATAGCTATTTTTTCTCCCAGCAAAATAATCAAAATTATCTGTGCTGCTGTATTTGAATAGAGTCTCAGACCAATGCCCACATGTAAGAGGGGAAAAAAAAGCATATTTGAATAGAAATTACATATGAATACTTTAACATATGTTACACAAATTTTTGTTTTTATGATCACCCTGTCACCCTGCAGTAAATGATAGCAGAAGCTGGGGCATGGCAAGTGATACTTTTGCTAGAGAAATTAGTGCTGCTGAGCCAGGATGCTACCTTATTGGAATTAGCTTATGTAGTGTGTGTGCTTGTCTGTTAACAGAGGTGATCACAAACCTGACTGCCTGGTTCCAACAGAGCATTTGTGTTGGGGCAATAGGTTCAGTCAGGAGACTAAAATGCACAGAAAACTACCGTGCTCTTCCCAAGAAATGTGAATAAAAAAAAAAAAACAATGGCTTGATATTTTTGTGTAAACCAAAGACTGCTCACTTTTCTAGAAAAAGAACTTGTAACACAATGTGTTACAGTGCCACCAGGTGCCCCCTGCAATAGCAATGTATTCAGACAGATGTATCCTAATTGAAGTAATCCATCTCAATCAACTGAGCTGAACAACTCAAAGATGTGTCATGAAATGATGTGGTGAAAATTCCTCAGCCTTTTCCCCCTGTATGCTTGCATTTTTTCACTGTTATGCAAACTGGAGTGTACCATTTAGTCTATCGGGAAAGAATTTGTCCATTCCCGGGACCAAAACAGAGAAGTTCTTGTCAATATAATGGGTATTATTAGAACAATTAGCAAAATTTTCTCATGATAAATTTGGTCTTATGTATGGAACTACACAAACACATTAAATTACATTAAATAAATTCCTGTGAGATCGTGTTCTCATAATATCATCATCTCTGTCATGTTTTAGATTGCCATCTGTATTACAACAATAACAGTAAAGAGTGATAAAATATGTTTAATCCACAATAACAACTTGTTTAACAAAAATAACCATTTCCTCATTCCTTGACTTCTGCTAAAGGATCCATGTGCAGCCACCTAGCTCTTTACAATTTTCTGAGGTTCTCACAGGTTTTCTGGCTGATCACATTATGCTGGAAGAAGGATGCTCTTTGCGTGGTTTTAAGACCTGTTACTCTCCATGAACAGAAGAACCTTTGCCATCTCTCTGTCCAACCCCTCTGTTTAAAGGAATTGCTGCTTTTGCAACTGCAAAGACTTGCTCACAACAGTAAAACAAACTGCAATGTGATTATTTGAGCAGTGCTGTTTGTGAAGCTGGAAGTGCCAGGGAGCGAATGGATCTACCTGAATCCCTGATGCTGTGTGCAGTATATTTCTTTACTTCCACTTGTTGCCAAAACTTTCATCTCAGTAGTGTTGATTTGAGGAAGACATAAGGTTTATCTTGATAAGAATGATGTTGTCTGTAGCTTCAGTGTATATCAGAGCATCATTCAAAACATGATAGTCAGATTTTGGCTAGGAATAATTGTTAATGGACTTAGGTGCGTCCTGTTCTATGCCTGCGTGTGGGGTTTGTTAACAGAGACAAAGACAGTGTGTAACAGGTTGTTTTTTCTCCATCATCTCAGTGGGTTTTAAAATGAAGTCATCTGACTATAGGTTTTGAGATTTTGCGAGGACTGGAAACATGTTTTGTGGTCCTGCTGCAGAACTGAAAGTCTCAAGTAATTACTGGCTTTGGCTGACAGAACTGCTCCAAGATCTGACCTGAGATTTTTCATGAAGGAACGATGCCTTTGGCTTGCTTGACTTAAAGAAGTATATGCATCAGTGACAGGCCTCCATCTCCAATTTAATTCTTATAAAAGATTTTTTATTTTTCTTTCAATCTACTAGGGAAATTTAAAAAAAAATGTATGAAGCCTTCTATGCTTAGCATTTGATGTGATTATTTTCTGCTATTTGTTTTTACTGCAGTATACACTAAATGAATATTTTCAATACCAGATTCGGGTAACTTCTCTCTACTTGCAAATATTTGAAATATCAATGCTAATTGAATAAAAGAATTCTGGGTTTTTGGTGATTTTAGCTTGGCTTTTGTAAAACTGTCATAAAAATGTTGCATCCAAGACAGCTAATGTATCCATTTTACCTTAATGGTTATGACTGGTACTGGACAAATGGATATTCCATGCTTGGCAAAAAAGATTCCTGGGGCCAGAAAATGCCTTTCAAATAATATTTTTTGTCAATTAGTGGCCTACTGAAGTTCATTTGTCATTACCTTCTGATCCTAAAATTTACCCTGATAAGAAGTAGAAATCGGGCTGTTTTTCAGAAATGTGGGAGACCAGCATTAGCCCACCAACTAGCTGTGATGAGTGTTTAGCATAATTGTGATAATGTACAAAATATTGTCAAACTTGAATGAAGTTGTGACTGTGAAGTAATCTAAAAAGACACGAAGTTATTTCCAAGACACCTCACACATTTGGAAAAGGAAAGGTTAATAAATCATTATAATTAGTATATTCTTTTTATCATATTTGCATTTTGCAGCTATGAATATTTTGCTAATTCCACATAAGTTACAACTTCAAAGCAATTGCCATGTGAGTAATTTCTGTCCCTGAAGAAATTGAAACTAGGTTCTCTCTCAGGGATTTTAGTGACATGAAATCACTTCCATATTATGTCAGGGCTACTATAACTGACTATTTCAATCTGAAGGTCACTAGTTTAAGCATAATTTTACCAGACATATTCTAGCAAATGGTATTAGCAAGTGCTATACACGTTGATTTTTAAGCCATGCTTGCCAAATGTTACCCAAGAAGGTACTGCTTGACTCATGCAGAAGGTGAAGATGTTCCAAATATGTATTCTACAAACAGATTATGTTGCTCTGTCAATGAAATCAGTTTGAATTAGACCAGTTTGATTATTGTATGGTCTTAAGGTAGAAGGATAAAAGTATACCTGTGTTTCTCTAGAGGCTTTCACTTTTTTTTTGTTGTTGTTGTTGAAGCTCTGTATGCAGCTGATGGGTTAACTTTTACAATGATTGCACAAAATACAGTTATGTTTGTGTATACGAATAGCACATCCACTTTTGCATATTCAGTTCATAAAGACTATGACTCTTTTGTTCTTTCTAAGGCAGTGACCACTAAGTGATGGTTCTTCTGTTTTAAAAGAAACAACTTTTGTGTTTGTGTTATTTTGTTGGGGTTATTTGTGCTCTTTTGTCATTCAATATGAAAGTCCACTTTTTTTTTCTTCCAGCTTCTTGCTTTCACAAGTATTTTTGTCACAGGTAAAGTAACATTTAAACTATTCCTACCCCAGATTCTCTTGGTTTGTGTCTGTGTGAAAGGAAAAGTTTCAAGATAAGTGATGTAGGCTGTGGCCCAGAGCCATGTGAAGATGAAGTGTAGCCAAGTCTTTTGAAGGTGGTAATGGAGAATCATTACTACTTTACTCTGAGACAGGTTTCCACGCTCTCTAGTGTCTATGTGTATTGCATAATAACACTTTATTCTGTTCACCAGAAATTTTTGTTCTCTGTTTAGAAGTTGTAATAGTGCTATAATATTTATCTGCAATGAAGATTACCTAGGGAGCTCTGAATAGGACTGGAAAATGCTTTATGTATCTTCTCTGTATGTTGTCAGAAGGACTGTGAAGAGTAAATCACTAAGTGATATTGAGATTCTTTCCTCCACATAGCAAAACCCACTGCAGTTCTTCAAAAATCTATTTCTGTCTGCCTGTTCTCTTTCCTATCCTCCCCACTTTCCACAACGTTACTTTTAACTAGCGAAGTCTTCGTGTAAGCTTTTTAAGTGTCTGATTAGGTTATGTCCAAGCACATAATACAGGTTGATCCAATCAAACATTTGAGAAAACTTTGATTTTTGTAGTTTTACTCAGGCAATTCTCATATGCCTGTTGCTGCTTGCATGACATCTTTAGTTTTTGATGTGTTCTATAAGTGCACTTTGCTGCACATACTATTGATCTAATTATGTTCCAACTTGTAGGGGAGGAGAAATAAGTTAAAGTGACTCCTGGCATTCAGGTTTTAAAAATAAAACCCCCTAGTTTTGTTTGTTTATTTACTTGCTAATTAGTTTGCATATCTTGTTAAGAGTTGAAGACTAAATTTCTTTTAGGACCAATAATGCCAACATGTAAGTATTAAAACAAGACAAAGATCTGCATCAAGTATATAGTTGATATCATTAACATTAAGTTGTTAGGGCATTTTTTATTGTGAAAACATTCCTTTCTGGTCATGTTTCACTTAATTTAATTTTAAATTTAAAAGTGCTATAAAGCATATTAAATATGACAACAGAGAAAATGGGCTGTTTTCATTTAATATAATTTTCCAGCTTTTTTCTCTCAGGTTGTTTTCTTTGTTTTTCATCAAATATACAATATAATAAATGTTTCCTCTAACCACTTAATTTTTCTCTTTGAAAATATTACTAATAAATTTTGTGATACATTGTGGAAGCACATATACATATATTTAGGTTTGTAATTACTTTTGCCAAAATGTCACTTTGGGAGACTTGGTGCCTCAAGTAAGTGGAAGTAGCCAAAAAACATATTTCCATTACTGAATGTCTGGAAGTAATTTTGTACCTGTCCAGCTCCAAATCAACTTTTGTTCACATTCTCAGAACTGTGGACAGATGTGGGATGTAGGATGACATTGGAGAGACAAATAACTGAATAGTTGTGCCATGTAATGTCACTTTTTATCCATGGAGAACAGGGTTGAAGTTATTAAGTAGGAAATGAAAAATGAATCTGTGCTAATAAGTGACTTGAATTTAATAGCTGCTATCTTTAGGGTCATATCATGCATAATTTACAAATATTTCTGGCCCTGTGAGTGACCAATGCAACCATGAAGTTTCGGAGACTGGTTATCACCAGAATGTGTGTTTTCAGCAGTATATATCAGAAACTTGTTACTTCGTGGTCAGTCAGCAGGATAAGTTCTTTTTATTCAAACACTTTGTACACATTAAGTAGCTGAGATGATGCATTTTCAAAGCCTGTAGGAAACTTCAATAATTTAAAGAAATATATTGATCTTATTAAAAACCCTTATGGATCTTTATTTGCATGGGTTCAATAGCAGAGATGAAAAATTCACTTTACCTTAGACTCATAATTTAAGTTTCTCCTAGAGCTTTCTTTTAATGACAGTTCACTATGCTGTCCTTAGAATCCTTAATTTTCAGAGACAGATTTTAATTGTGCTGGATATGATTAGAACTCTTCTTATGATGCTGACTTCCCTTGGAAGTTTCCATATGCTAAAATAAAAATGTTCTGCAGCAACTTCCACTCTGGAATAGCAGAAGGAACAACTTTGTCTGAGTTGCCAACTGTTTTGAGAGTTTATGTTCCCATGTTCAAGCAGAGTTCAGTTTCTAAATCTTTCAGGATCAGGTACCTCTCTGAAACACCTATTTCTGCCATTTGACTCCTCCCTTGTAGTCTGACAGGCCTTGAAAGATCAGGACTGAAAACCTGTTGCTGAAGGGATGATGCAGTGGCATCAAGCAGGACAAGGCTCTCCAGGTGACCTGGCAAAGCTCCAGAACAGGACTCCTGACAGCTGATCTAGCAACATCAAATGAATCAGCTCATGCCCGATGATGGCTGTGGGTGCTGAACTTCCAGCCCCTGGGAGCACAGTGTTCCTGTGACCCAAGGAAAAGCTTCATGGTGGTGTTTGTCTGCTGCAGCTCCTTGTGAGCTCTGCCCAGGTGATCTCTGTTCATTTTTGTCCCATGAGGAAAGCAGGTCTTTCTGTACTGAAACTGTGCTGCCAGTCATCTTGTTTCTGCAAAAAGGGAAAATCTGCCCAGTGGTGCTATGGCAAATATGTGTGTTGTTTGGTTCATATTACAATAATTACAGTGTTAAGTAATGGGTCATTGATGTTGCATGACAGCAGATGAGTAATGCTTTTGACGATGTTAATGGATACCAGGAAAAGATTTCAAGGAGTGCATTCATTTGACTGTTTTGCTCCCCCGCCCACAAATTTCTTCAATTTGAAGTCAGCCTCCTACAGCAAAGGAAAAAAATCACAATTGCAAACAGTGAGCCATGAAATATTGGCTGGAAAGTTGGGGCAGTTCATTCAGACAAGTACAGAGCTGTTTGGATGTTATGATTAATAAGGAAAATATTTTAAGCTGGCATGATAAACCGGCGCAAAAGCCTTTCAATGAGGTGTATTTAAATTGCTGCACTTAAAGTGAACAAACTAGATTGATGTAATGTCCCCGTGTAGACATGCCCTTGCTCTGCTTGCCTCCCTGCTTTGATCTGAGATCAGGGAGCAAGATGAAAGCACAGCAGAAGAGTGCTCCCTATTGTACCTCCGTAAGTGATCACATCTATCTTCATGTGATGCCATGGCAGCTGAGGCCAACTCAGGTGGCGGAGCTGATTTCCCACAGTTATAAATGCAAAGGGACTGCAGGCAAGGAATTTCAATGAGGGGCACTTGATTTTGCAACTTGTTTCCAAGGCTAACCAGCAGGCCCTGAGTCAGCCAACTGAACCTTTTGCGCTGCCTATCCATTTAGCCACGTTTTTGGGAAGGGGTTGCATTAGAGACAGCAATGAAGATGCAGGTCCCCTGTTCATTTCATGGCACAGGACATATTGTTATTTAAGTGACATATGCAAATTAGGAGTAGTTTCTTAAAATTAATGTAGCTGTTCTGACATAAAAAAGAGGAAATGAGCAGAGTGTAATCGAACATGTTCATTATTGATGTGATGTATGGGAAAATGAATGCACATTGTTGACAGATCTGTGTATACACAAGAAAGTATAACTTATTTGTTTTCTACTAGTAGCAAGGAACAAGAGTCATGATCCCAAACATATTGTGTTAGGTGTCACATGGAAAGACTCTCTTAATCTAAAAGAGCTTACAACACTGACTATAGATCTATAGTAATCCTGCTTGACTAAGCTTGCAGGGATGCAGTGTGATTTGTTTTCATTCAGGATGAAATTTTTTTATTCCCTGGTGACTGCAGTGTGGAGGAAGTGGTAAAATCTTGTTCTTCTGAATTTCCATGACCTGCTGGAAGCAGTCATGTGTCAGCTTTTGCTGGAAAACAGCACTACTGGAGCACTAAATCACACCCTTTTGCAGAAAATGTTGAAATGAACTCAATGTTTATAACTTCCATACAAAAAGCCTTTTTTTTCTGCTCTCCATGGATCAAATTTTCTTTTTATACACACACAGAAGCTAGCTTCATTCTGCACTTGATAAGTAGTTGCTGTAATTTTTTCATTGTTTATACAATAACAGGGAATTACTCTTTGCAATCTTTAAAGGTAACCAAACAACAAGAATCTTTGCCTATTCCAGTAATGTAAATGGAAATAAGACAGCATATATCATTTTTAAATTAGATCTTTTATAGCCCATAACTGAATAAGGGTCAAAAGCTTCAAGTATGTTATAAATGATTTCTTCGTGCAAGCAAAATGGTATCACATTCACTTACCTTGTCTGTAGATTCTCCATGAGAATTATTGACTGAGATCTAGGAAGAGAGTTTATTTTATGTTTAGAAACTCATTAATATTGCAAATTAGTTCCTTCAACTAAATGATTTTTTTTTCTCTTACTACCATTGATCAAACATTTCCATACCAAACCAGTAAGAATTGAATGAGAATTCAGTAATCTGAATCAGTCCATTCAGACTGTTGTTCTTTCTATGGGAGTGGCTGATGATGGTTGCTTAAAATCCTCAAAATAACCTAAATTGGAGGAATTCCCTGTTCTGTACTGAATTAAATGTCATTTTGAGTACTAGACAGTAAAGGAAGATCTTCAACAGTCTCATTTTCTTACTTTCTGTCTTATTGATTGGGGTGCACCCATGAGAAAAGATGAGTTGCTTGAAGGGTGTTAGTCCAGTTTGACTCTGGCCATGGACTTTTCCCACAAGACTTAAATATTAGTTTTTGTCTTCTGGAGACGTAGTCCTGTGGCTGCAAGAGCTGCCGGTAGTTACTGCAGTTGTGAAAGCTGATTCTGAGTTTGCATGAGAATGAATAGCTTTCTACTCAGGCATTTCAGCATTTGTACTAATTTAGTGCTTTCCACTGCACACATATTTGGATTTCTGAAAGTGGGCAGCACTAGGGAAAAGGTGAGCCCTTCGTTATTCACTAGAAGACAGATGGAATGGAGGCAGACAACAAAATTAGCTACCTCCCTGGAGGCTATGGAAAATAGTCTCCATTGTAGTTCAGAGCTGGACTTTCATGAACATAGACAGACAATTGCATGAAATTGGGTTGAATTATGGGTAGGTAGTTTAGTAAGATGGACTACTGCCCACTGGGGAGAATTTTGGAGCTGTGAAAAATGATCTCTGATAATGATAATGGATGTAAAGATAACTGTTTGTCTTTAACTGCAATGACTTTCCAAGGTTTTGGCCTTGTTTCTTTTCCTGAGCATCGGACTCATCTACATAGAACAAAAGGAGAAATGCAAATAAAAAAAAAGGGGGGGGGGGGGAAATTACATACACTTGCACTTTTAAATAACACAAACAAGTAAATTTTATGTAATTTACATATTTCTAATCTGAATGTTATTTAAAATATTTAGAATTTGCAATGTTAATGCAGGAATCTAGGGCTAATAACACAACAAGTAAGTCTAAATAATAGCCTAACATATAATTCAATTATAGCATACTTTAATATAATCAGTTTGTACAAAAACACATTAAAAGAGACAATCTGTCTCATTAAAATTCAACAGACATTTAGCTCAGCTGGAACAGAACTTATTTCAGCCTCATTCACACTGAATTTTCAGATAGCTTACAAATACACAGGCTTAAACAAAATTAAATACAAAACACTTTAAGAGCTACAGCACTGAAAATATTTGAGTGGCAGCATCTGTATATTTTTATGACATACTGTATCATTGCCTTTTCAAATTTGAGTAAATTACAGTTTTGCAAACCATAATTATATTGGATCATACTTGATGGTTACACTTTGTAATGCTGAGCCAATATTAATCAAGTTTCTCTAAATTTATATATACTTTCTTATGTTGGTATTTATATGCTTTGGGTAATTACAGTCATCTATAACTTTTATATGTGGTTGAGTGCCACTCCTATAAAACTATACATATTTGGGATCTAAACATTCACACTATGGTTCTCATCACAGCTCTCTCAACTAGGCAATACTTTTCACTTATTTACCACCTCAGAAACAGATCAGATTCTGTTTAAGGGAAGCATCTTCAATTTAAATTTTTACAGAAAGAGGGGGAGATTATTTGCCAAGGCCTCTACCTGCTGCACTACTAAAGACTAAAACACTAGGATTAATATTATTTGTATTGAGAATAATGAACAACAGCAAAAAGAAGACAATTTTACAACTTTAAGCATGCATTTTTTGCAGGTCTCAACTAAGGCATCAGTCTCTGTGATGAGAGAAGCTATGTTAGTAGTCTGAAACCTATCTTTAGGAAATGTACATCTGTGTCTGTGTGGTGTATGTATGTCAGCTGCTCTCTGAGCTCTACCCCATGGAAGCTGTGCCTTTTAACTTGGGTTTGAGGTATGACATGCTGTACCGTCCGTTTGAATGCCGGCACTGTGCTTGACTAGATTTCCTAATGATGTTCTTCCCCTCTATCCTGCAAATTCTTGAACTTTGAACTAGTTTCTTGCTAGCTTCATGTACGCAAAGGATCACATTTCTAATCAGCTTCTCTTACTGGTGAATAGCGCAGTGACTGGTGAAAATCCAGCTCTTTCTGGACCACAAAGTTGTTCCCTATTTCATTTAGGGTCTTCTTTCAGCATGTTTCCCCATCCTCCTCTGTTGCCCAACTGGTAAATTTTTCTGCTTTTTCGCTTGATAGTCTGAGTTGTCTTTGTTTTGTAGATAAAAGAAAATGAGCTACTGAGATCTCCATGTGCTCTGCTACAGTACATATTGGAGAGAGAAGCAGAGCTGGGTTTGATTCCCAGTTTTTCATTTCAGCTAGTAGGGCAGATAGTTAAATTTTTCCTGTAGCGTGCTGTCCGGCAGACAAGAGCAGCCTGCACGTTGCCCCTGGAGCTGTTGGCTCTCATGTGCATTTCGACAGTAACGAGTGCCTGTGATTTCTTCTTTATCCCTAGTCCTTCTGTTTTTGCAGGAAGACTTACTTCTCACAGTGATCCTAGTAGCTCTCTAAAATTTGTGAAATGGCTGTTAGACTTCACTGCCTCTTTTTCTATTCTTTCCAAATGTAGATTTAATGATCGTAACTGGTATACAACTACTCCAGCCGTATTCTGTTATGCTTAATAAATGAGGATCTTTGTCATTCAGCGTCCTCTCTGATTCTGTTTCCATGTTTCTCCTGCTCCTTATGGGTATAAATATTTCTGTGGATTAATAATTTTCTAATTTTTTGCTTTTCATTTCAGAGCTTCTCCATTTCTGCTTTTCTGGGTGTGTTGAAGGTGGATGGGATTTGCACTAGGTGAGAAAGTTTTCCTCATTTTCTTATCTCCTTTCCATTTATTTGCAAGGATGGGTGTGGAAATCTGGTCCAGGAGCATGTGTGTGGAAACTCACAACCTGAGAAGGGAATTACTTACTGAATCTGTCCTCCTGCCTGATATGTCTGGGTGACCTTTTCCTGTATTCATTGTCAGCTGTGGGTGACCTTGAGATGAAAAGTGAGCAAGTTTTGCACGTCCCTTAGCTTTGAATGTTGAGTTAGTCCTGGAGGGACCAAGATCTGCTGTAGCTTGCAGCTCCAAGGAAGGGTGTGCATGCTGATAATCACAAAGAAGCAAAATGCAAAGTGTTTCACACATTAGTCTGTGACAATTTACCTGACTTCCTCTCTTGGCAAACTGCCCCTTTGCTCTCTGAGCAGAAAATCCTGTTCAAAGAAGGACTGTGGCCAAGACAGCCAGGCTTGGGGAGAGGAGTTTGGACCTAAGGCTGTTCAGTGAAGGAACTGTGGCATTGGCAGCAAAACCTTGTGCAGAAATAATACAGGCTAAATTTTCAACCAACAGAGGTTCTTTTCCTCCATAGAAAGAACAAATCACAGAGAAGCCTGTGTTTTTAAAACTATTATTATCATTTTTATTTCTTATTCCACCCCCAAAAGTTATCATTGAATGATTTGCTGTATACTCCTAAGATGGGAATCATTTAGTTGACTATTTAAGCTATTTTGCTATGAAAGGAGATGTTTGTAGTTACTCGCTGTGCTCTTAGGAGAAAAGAGAAGATTATTGCTCTTATCTTATTGCTGCGCTCCTTGAAGAGTGTTCCTGGTGCTGGGCTCATTCCTACCTTGGATCTTGAGTTGCTTTTTTCTTTTCCAATCCACTCCACTTTTGCTTTAAAGGGCTGGCAACCTAGACTTCAGTGGTTGCAGTAGCAATTCTGTAACATCTGCCTTTCAAAGAGATGAATTGTTTTTTTTTCAACACAAACCCAAGGTATTACAGTAGGATTAAGGACCTGCAATCTGTCATTTGTGGTGTACTGCCTTTACTGGAGTTAAATTCAGCTAGACTATACAATGACATTACAATTATATAGCTTTAAAAAATGTGTGAAATTCTAGGTTTTATTAAAGGCAAATAATTCATTGAATGGAGATATTTTGCCTAATCACACACATGTTGAAAACAAGTTCAAAATGCAAAAAGCATAACATCCCACCTCTGATCTTTTTTCATGTTTCAGTGATGGACCATTTTTCTTAAGCCAAAAAGAGGTAAAGCACATATGATTTTTATGTCATTTGCCTTACCCACAGAAGCTGCTTTGTCACATTGCTAGCATTGTATAGATCATTTGTACTGGAAAGAACCGAGAAACCAATGAATTGCAGCTGCTTTTAAAAAGGAGCTGAAAATCAATAATAAATTATTGTTTTCTATAGCAGTTTAGGTTCCCCATGCATCCCCTCTGACATGTGGATGTAGCTATAAATTAATTTAGTTTGAGGCTGTAAAGTACCTAGCTTTCTCTGGACTGACTAGCTCATGTGCATTAGTGATATAAAAATAACACACGTGGGCAGGATAGCTTTCGAGGAGCGCCGAACACTGCAAGTTATTTTTATAGTTTAATGAGATATAGGCCCGTACTTCCAGAGGGAGACACAGTGAGCAGAGCACTCTATAATTTACTGCGGTAAAATGATCAGGATTCATGCTGTCTATAAAACATGAAAAACATTCTTCATTCCTTACCAATTAGATCATTGTTATAACTCTCAGTTCCTTGAGCTTAAAAGAAAATTCTAACTGCTAGACATAAATGAATGCTGCGGTTAAATTAAACCCTTCAACAGCCCAAACAGGCTTGAAAGAAATGCCTTCTGGATGTTATTAACATGCATATTTAAGTGCTATTTTTAAAATTTAACTGCAAGCCATAGCAAGCACAAATGTTTATAATAGCTATTTCAAAATTGAAGCATTACTTTGAAAAGCATTTTCATTGCTGTTAATTTCTTCCCAATAATTTTATTTCCACATTTACTATTGCTGATTTTTTTAAATTTTATTTTTTTGCATGTGATGACAGAAAACTTGTACGGAAGGCCCAAGATATTATATTTTTCCATCCTTGAAATGATGCTCCCTTAAAATATGTCACATACCAATGCAAGGCTCAATTCCTCAAACATGTCTGATTTGCTAAGTGAGCAATCCTATTTATTTCAGTGGGACCCTGCACTTTTGCCACAACAACCCCATGCAGCTTGGGGAAGAGTGGCTGGAAAGCTGCCTGGCGGAAAAGGACCTGGGGGTGTTGGTCGACAGCCGGCTGAACATGAGCCGGCAGTGTGCCCAGGTGGCCAAGAAGGCCAATGGCATCCTGGCCTGTATCAACTCGGCACTGGTGAGGCCGCACCTCGAATGCTGTGTTCAGTTTTGGGCCCCTCACTACAAGAAGGATGTTGAGATGTTGGAGCGTGTCCAGAGAAGGGCAACGAGGCTGGTGAAGGGTCTGGAGAACAAGTCTTATGCTGATCAGCTGAGGGGGCTGGGGTTGTTTAGCCTGGAGAAAAGGAGGCTGAGGGGAGACCTCATCGCTCTCTACAACTCCCTGAAAGGAGGCTGTAGCGAGGTGGGTGTTGGTCTCTTCTCCCAAGTAACTGGCGAAAGGACGAGAGGAAATGGCCTCAAGTTGCACCAGGGGAGGTTTAGATTGGATGTGAGGAAAAATGTCTTTACTGAAAGAGTGGTTAAACATTGGACCAGGCTGCCCAGGGAAGTGGTTGAGTCACCATCCCTGGAGGTATTTAAAAGACGTGTAGATGAGGCGCTTAGGGACATGGTTTAGTAGGCATGGTGGTGTTGGGTTGACGGTTGTACTCGATGATCTTGGAGGTCTCTTCCAACCTTAATGATTCTATGATTCTATGATTCTATGACCCCAATGTAGGGGAGGTAGATGCACATGTTTGCAGTCAGTGCTTTGGTCTTGTTCTTCAGTTTACAGATGTATCTGCTCACAGCACAAAATTACCCACGGCTTTTCCTGCAACATAGGGAGCACAAAGCAGCGTGGGGGAGCAGGAGGTGAGGAAAAGAACAGATAGCAAAGGATTTTGGTTTTCTGTCACAGGTTGCTGGTGTGGTTAATCTTGTCTGCTTCAGTACTCCACATTTTCAATTCTTTTGCAATTTAGTCACACTGACAAGCCACAAACACTGTTTGTTCCTTACAAGAAACATTGATTGCTAGACAGAAATGAATTCAGGGATGGCTGAGAGGTGACCTTGCAAGACTTCGAAATATCAAAGTGTGTCATTTTGATATGCCTGATAAAAGTGTCATTTAAATATCCATGGAAACTAGCTTTCACATTCAGCTCAGGGGCTTTGGTCATAAACAAAATACTGGACTGTGAAGGGATTTCAAAGATATACCTGGTCCTTTTGATCTCTGCAGCTAATTCTTTCCCTCAACTCAGTCCTTAGGTAGGCTATTGAAGGTGCAGCTAAGCTAAATGTTCAGTGGAAGCACTGTGATCTGTTTACTGCTTTGATGTTCTCTATAGACTACTGCTTCCTGTGAACAAGGAGAGTGTGGCAAAACACACGTGAATCCCCTCCTCTTTATTTAAAAATTAAAACCACATTCATCTCTGCATATGTCTATATTTGCATGTGATAGGTGGGAAGCAAGCTAAACAGTCCTGTATTGCCAGGGAGGTATTCAAAACCAGGCAGCAAAATCAGTAAGAATTAGTGTCTCATTTTCACTGCAAGTTTGGAAATGTGTTTGTGCTGCGCACTGTCATCAGGATCCTCTCTAATGTTTTAGTTATGTAAACAGTATTTAAATATAGATGGTCATTTAACTAACATAATGAACTATGGAACTGTTGATACAATAAGTGAATTAAAGGAGATGAAGAGTACATATTCTTTCTTTTCTGATTTTGCACCAGATGAGTGAGACGGATATTTTGCCAGCCTGAGGACAAAGGTTAGAGTATTGTTTAATATAACCTTTTAAAGATCATCACTGTAGAAGTGCGAGTTATTCTCTTATTACTTTATTATCTTGTTCAGCAGCAGATTTGTAAAACTACAGTTATTTTCTCTCATTGGCAATACAAAACATTTTTCCTGCCTTTTAAAATGTCACCAAAAGTCTTTGGGGAATGGATTGTTGTATCTAGGCGTGCAATGCTATGAGAAAATCCTTGTTATTTTGATGTTTTTCCTTAGCTTCATAATTATTGAGTAGATTAGCATGCAAAAAAAACCCCAGTAAAACCAAACCCACTGTTTTAAAGTACTTGGCACCTTTTGTTGATTAAATCTTAATCAGGACTTTCAGGTTTTCTAGAGGATTGATTCAACAATGTCTTCCTAAATTTCTGGTATTTTTTCAACACTTCATTTAATTTTTTTTTTTTTAAAGCTTTATACCATCTATGATGTACAGACCTTCAGCAAGTTTCTTGAGAATGTAAAAATAGCAGGTTCCTTTTCACTAGCTGCTCTTTTTCATAAAAGACAAACATAAGAATAAGAATGTCATTAAATTGGAATAACATTTGGAATAACTAATGAAGGACATTGTTACTTTTATGTGAGAGTTTCAAAGCAGTTTTAAGTGCAAGTTAATTGAGCCTATTCACACTCTTTGGAGTGAAGTGTTAATTAATCATCACAGGCCCTAGCTGTGAACAGTCGTGGGCCTCTCCTAGACAGTAAAACCAAGCAATAAACAGCTGCGTGTTTTGTGACTAGATGGCACTGATGCTGCCTTTGAAAATGTGATCCTGCTGACCTTATTAAAAATACAATGCAAGGAGCTACCTTGGAGCAGGTGAGAAAGTCCTCAGAAGACAGCTTAAGACAGCCAGCTATATACAATTTCCGTTCACCATCGGTCTCTACGGCTCCAGTGAATTTTCCAGTGGGCACCAAAGTCATCTTCCTCTGTCACGTCAGCCCCAGCCATGTGGCAGGGCTTGTCACTGCAGGAACAGCACTGAGTAGAGCAGGACCACATGCTCCTGTTGCAGGTGCTCAGTCCCAGGTCATAGCCTCATCTTTGAGGACAGCATATTTTTGCCAATGTATTGATCTAAGAACAGAAATGGTCATCGTGTGGGCACAAATTCCATTCTGCAGTAAATTAACTCTGCTGTAAGGACAAAAACATCCAGTTTCCAAGAGTTTCCATCTTTTGTCTTCTTCCTGGGTATAAACATAGGACATGCGGAAAGAGGAAGGAGAAGAGATAGAAACTGTCATACAGGTAGCAGCACAATGAATGTAAAATAGATTTCTACCTCTGCCAAGACTGGTAAAACAGAGGAGAATAGGAAGCTTTTAGTTAAGGAAAGAATCTAGTCATGGGCTGAAGTAACAAAACATACAAAGCCTATTGTCCTTCACCTAGCTTATTTATTTCAATTTTGTAAGGTGTAGGAGCTGGAGTGCATCTACAAAGAAGTCCCATAACATGACCTGAATTGCACAGCAGCCATGTGCAACATTAGGTTTGACTTCGCTCTGTGTGAAGGAAAAATATCATGCCCCAACTCCTGGAGCAGAGTTGGGGAAGAAGACCAATAACTGGTAAATGCCAGGAGAAGTTTGTGACGCTAAGGCTGATGGCAACTGGAAATAAGAAGCAAACTGAGTAGAAGTCTTTTAAAGATTTGACATGCAGAAATGGTGGGTGGAATACGGAGGGGTTTTGCCCATGCTCTTGCCTTTTGGGGAGCAGTCATGCTTCATGAAAAGGTCTAGAGTAAAAAGAAGTTTTTGCTCACTTTGGTTGTGGGGATAGTTTCTTTGATCTCCCACTTACTCAAGCTACTTCCTACTGCTCTACTTCAAAGCAGAGTTTTGGAACTCCAGGACATTTTAATAAAGTGTCCTCAAAAAAGCTGTGCCTGTTGGCTGTGGTGGTGGTGGGTTCAGAATTCATCAGATGATGCAATGCCACCGCTGTGAAGGAGGTTATGCAAGAGTGGAAATGGAGCAATCCAAGGAGTAACTTGTAAATGTATGTGGTCAGTCATATATACATTATCACAGCTTGCACTCTCTCCTTGGAGAAGGGAAAACAAACCAAAGTTGCCTGAAACTGTGCAAATTGAGTGTGTGGGGACAGGGAGGACAGGTTTTTGATGTCCTAATCTAAAATAAATGTATGGTCAGACAAGGGAAACAAATAATGATGATGAGATAATCCAAACACTAGACAAAGCAGCTGTAAACTGATTGATTAGTCTCCTTTTAAAGGACACTGTGGATACACAGTAACAAAGTACAGTGCAGGGAGAATTTTGAAAGCAACGGAAAGAAATGGCTTTAATGTTTCAGAACTCAGCAAGATCAAATTAAAGATGATACTCTTCTCTACTGACTGAGACTGTAACTGAGCTGCACAGTTAGATCAGAGAGCTTGAGATATGAGGACTTTTGCATGTCACATAAGTAGGGCTTTTTCTGTTTTGAGAAGACCCTGTGGATTTGGAGCAAGCCCAATCCGTCTCTTCAGTTAGCTAAGAGCCAAATCCTACCTGTGGGTGAAAGAGGTCTGAACCTGATACATTTGTATTTACAAGAAGGGATCTGTGCATGGACATTCAGTCTTCTTTGCGTCCTGAAGTGGCCCTCCAGGGTCTCTGATGTGGTCTTGAAAGGGAAGGCCGGAGTATGCCTGGTGTGTAAGTGATGCCCAGTGTGTAAGTGAATATATGGTTTCCTTTGTCAGAAGTCTACATATTCTGAAGCACAGCATCCTTTGTTGGCAATGTAGTCTGGCATAAAGTTTGCATAGCTGTTAAAGCTGCAAGACTGCTGCCCTGGGGCTCCCTGAACATTGTGGAGAATTTGGTTCCTCTTTTTTTCTCCATTCATAGGTGACTGTCTTCAAGGCAGTGTAGCGTGGGGACGTAGAGCTTGATCAGAAAATGACTAGAATAAATGATCTACTATAAAGTTTCCAAGAGGCTGTCCCTTCTCTTTCACCTCACTTTAAGTTTGATTTTACTCCTCCCTGTTTGTTCTGCTGCTCATCTCACCCTCTCCTTCCCTGTCCTTTTCTGCTTAGTCCCTTTTCTGCCTCTTTTATTTATTCTTCTTCTATTGCAGACATTCTCTTTCCTATGCCTCCTTCTTCCCTGCAGCCTTTTCTATGTCATTCCTTTATCTTTCATACCCAGATGTCTTATTTAATCTACTCTCTCTTATTTTTTTCATCCACATATCCTACCCTTTGAGCTTTTGCTTCCTATCTCTATTTAGTAATGATGATTATCTCTTTATGTGAGGGGATGGGAGATGTACAGTTAAAGGACATACTGTTTCTCTCCTTTGCACACTCTCTCCTTGCTATATTCACTCAGCAAATTTTTTCCAGTCTTCTTGTCCTACTCCTGGGCTGCACACCCTGAAGCTCAGTGCTTTGCCAGTTTTCTCCAGGAGGTTGTGGTGATTATTGTTTACCATCTTGTGGGAGCTTTTTCTTTCTTCACTTGGCTTTCCTAGTTTCTCCTCCTCTTCTTCTCCTCTTTCCCACTGTTCTTTACCATTTATCCCTCCATTTTCTCCTCTTTCAGATGAAGATTTCTTCACAAAAAGGGAAAGGATTGCAAAGGTCGGCTAACATGAACAGCCCTGTACCCACCTTTTACACACATTTAAACTAACTGCACAAACCCACAGAGAGTATAATGAGGTGAAAAACAGCAGGAGTCTAGATTTCCCCTGGCTGTCTAGAAGTTCTTTGTTTGCCAGAACTCTGACTTCTGGTGAACAGGAGGTTTAATCTCTAACTACAAGTTTATTTGCAATTCATGAATTTCTTTGTGAAATGGACATCTGAAATAGTCGAAGGATGTTTCACAACGGGGTTAGGGTACTGTAGTTGAAGTTCAGCGTGGCCTTGGACAACTTCTGAATCACGAGCCTCCTTTGTCCAAAGGCTGATTTTTGTTCTGTGATTCTATTTCATTCCTGTGGTTCATCTTCTGTATTGTCTGTGAAACCAGGCGGTGAGGATCTTGATGATTTTAATTGAAAAGTGAAGGAGCTGGAGGGAAAGCAGTAGGCAAGACTTTTTTTTTTAAGTGCATAACTTGGATGGTATTTTTTAAGTCTCTCTACTATTGATTTTTATTAGGTTTTTTGTTTGTTTGTTTGTTTGTTTTTTTTTTTTTTGCTTGTTTTCCTAATCCTTAAAAATTGGGAATGAGAAATATTCTGGGAAGGTCAAGTGAGGGAGTCTGCAGTGGCATGGCATACATAATAACTTCTAGTAAATTACAGAAATTTCATCATAACTGAGTTGGAAACTTCTACAAGTTAGAAAATTGTCCCGCTGTGAAATCACCAATAAATTGAGTTCTTCTTGTGTATGGAAGTGAAGCAAAAAAAAATAGGGGAGGAAGTCAGAAGCAGTAAAAACACAAAAGATGAACTGGAGCTGTCTGCTATTGAAACATTAGTCTCATTACTGACCTAGTCCTCATTTTCTAACATAATATGGAAATTAGGGCCTATATATGATACTGGTTTGTAAAACCAGCAACTGTTTTTATAAAGTGAATCTTTTGCTTTAGCTACATCTCCAGGGCAAATAGCAACCTACTCTGTCATGTTTTTATTCCCTTTCCCTCCCTACTGCTTGGTGGGAAGAAAAAACTCTCAACAGGCAGTGCATCCTTTCTTTCTTCCTTCCTTGGAGTCAGTTGGAGAGAGGTGAAGAATGAAGGGTCTTGGTGCTGTATCCCTGCAACT
>NW_008824467.1:2798826-2829623 GCF_000699105.1 Pygoscelis adeliae | reverse complement strand
CTCCTCAGTGCAGTGCAGAGGCTAGGAAGGAAGCACTACCTTCTGGACCAGCATAAAATGCTCCTCTTGACTATGGACAGATAAGGAAACTCATCCTTCATGTGCATGATTAGTGTCAGGTGAACTGTTCATTGACTTCTCTCATGACTTCAAACACAACGTCAAGTTGCTGCATATCAGTTGAACTGCAGTAGCTGGCAGTATGCTTGCTTCTAGCTGTTGGCAAAGTAAGGTAAAAGACCTTTTCTTAAACTTAAATAAAAGACATTTAAATTACCTCACATTTGCAGTAGGCTAAAAGCCAACACACAGCTTATTACACTAGCACAGTTGATAAAGAATTCATCACGCTATTGCAACTTGGTCATGTAACTGACCCCTTCCATAATGTATTACAGTGATAAGACAGCTTGTAATGGGATTTGATGTAAGCATTATCCAGGATATCCTGGTGAAAACACCTAAAAACTGAAGGTAGTTCATAGTACAAAGGGCAGCTTCGTAAATTATTCTCCACAACTAAGGAAGGAAAGTAACCCTTGTAACAGGAATGAACTAGGCTGCATTAGCAGACAAACCCTGCTTTAGCTTTAGTAGCAAACTCCTGAGCCAGCATTGTTTGGTGTCATGAGATTTCTTCAGCCAATACAGCCCTGGTTACAGGTCTATATTGGCATCCTTAAAGCTCCCCTAAAAAAAGGTGGTGTTGCATCTCCCTAGTTTCTAGTAGCAAGTTTCTGAGGACTCTCACAATCATAAGATGTTTTTGCCATTCTCTGTCATTCATTCTGTTTACATTGATCTGAGGCAGCACAGATTTTAACATGAAAAATAACCTAATTTCAAAACAGCAAGGTTTTTAGGCATAAGTGTATTGCCTCAAGCTTGTGAAATTACCAGCAACCATTGAAATCTGGCTGGTTTTCCTCCGGTTGGGCTGTCTTTCTCCTGCTGTTGGTGGGGCTTAGGAATGATGCTGTATTGGGATTCTCATTGACATCCACCATAATCAATGTCTCTAATCAGTGTTGCTCTGCTGGCATCACGTGTGGGACAGAGCAGAGTGCCCGGTCAGCACAACACAGAGACTGGAGGAAAATGAAGAAGGGAGGGGGAGAGAGGCAGGGAAGAGGCTGGAAACAAATTAAAGAGTCAAGTTTGAAAAAGCAGAAAAAGCAATCTTCAGGTATTTGTTGCAATTCAATAGGAATGTGGTTAGATTGTGCACTTAACTTCATGCCTTCTGTCTCTGTGAGCACTTCATCATTCTTGTTTTATTGGCATCAGTGTCTGCAGCAGCATGTGTTTGAATTTGATGTGCTCAACTATTCACTGGAAGTATAGTCTGAAGCAAACTAGTGATGCAGAAGGTAGTTAACAAAGACAGCCATTCACAGAAAACCACTTGAAATTTGGTACTGTATTCTGTATTGGAGGCTGATTTGTGACCACCATGCAGTTTTCAGACTATCTTAACTGTGAAAATAATCACAAGTTTCAAATAACAAAATTAGCTTGAAAATGCTGGATTTTACTGAATAAAATTGTACCAAAAAAGTGTAGCTCAGTAACTGGGCTAATCATAGGGAATTACATTAAGGGAGAGAGCAAGTGAGCAGAAACACAAGAAAAAACTATATATAAACAAGGAAGCTGGAAGTAGAAAATGTTGATGATAAACATTTGTCTTAAATTTATGTAACAAAGCAATGTTTCAGGTACCAGTACCCTTTACAAGACTGGAAGAATACAGGTGCCTAAAGTCTCACTCTGCATGGACTGTTAGAGACTTCATGGTGTGTCATTACATATACAGTTTTATGAGTCTTTCCAGGCCAAGTTTAATGAGCAAAAATGCTTCCTCTCTGATCTGCAGCTCAAATTTCTACCTCAGGTCTTCTGTCAGCCATCTGCTAGTCAACGAAAACAAGCATAAAAAAAGTCCATTTGACACAAAGCTTTATGTAAACTAAATTTTTTATTAGTCCTTCCCAGATCACAAGTGGCATATTGATATCCTGTTCCTCTTGTTAGTCACAGAATTTTTGGTTTTGACCAAATTAATGTTACTTGCTTAAATTCTCTATTTGTACCCTTTTTCTTTTCAAAAAGAGAAGCTCAATTATTTTTATTTTAGTAATCAGTGATTGATTTTGTGAACTAATGCCAGTTCACTGCAATTACTTTAGCTCAGCAGCAAATGGGAAAAAGAGCCTCTGTACTGGTGTTCTGTGCCAAGTAGATTATGCTTCTTTGAAAAGATACATAGTCTTGCTCTTGTGTGTGGAAGGATGATTCAAAATTATTTCATTATATATCAAAGGCTTTCCTCTGTCTTTAGATCTTTATCAAATACTTTTGTGAGACACTTTTAGAAGGTTCTGACTTAGGGAAGGTAATAAGATGGTTCCCCTTTGAAGAAAATCTAAACCCACAAATGAAAGAGTTTGTGCTTTTGAAATGCCATAAGAAGAGTTTTTATACTGATACAGAGGACTGTTCATGAAGAATATGATCTGCTTAGAAGCAATTATCATTTAACTGTTTAAACAACAGCATTTGCAGAAGAACACATTTTAAAAATAGCTACCTATTTTACAGTTATAAGGCTGTAAAACTTCTCACTTCTTAGAGTTAGAAACCATGCCTGCAGTGGTCATAGTATGTTTGTTGAATGAAAGGTATTTCACTTAGGAAAATTAACTTCATCACAACAGGCACTTTCCTTAGGGGAACAATAATGCATAAAGAACCAAACCATTATTTTTTCAGCCATTGGACAGGAGGTTAAAAGAAAGGATAGAGCTAACATTAACAGCCAGAACTTTTTCTTCCCACTAGTTCCAGGTTAGCTTGTAAATAGTTTGGATTTGTCATGTTCCTCAGCTGACTGTGTAAGGGGGTTAAAGTGACTGTGAAGAAGATGTGTGGTCCAGTAGTCTGTGCATGAGTTCCAGGATAGGTGTTGAATCAGTGAGTATATTTATCTCTTGTTCCCACTTGCAGCTTCATTAGCCTCAAAAAAAGTTGAATGAGGTAGAATAGGTTAATTGATATCTATTTTCCATTTGCATTCAATAGACATGTTTCAAATTTTTTTAATACATAGCGTGTATTTTTTCATGGACCTTTAATTCTTGTTTAGGGTGTGTCTGCATTATCAATTTGGTTTGGAGCAGCATCAGCATGTTTTTGAAGTAATTTCTCTAATTTTTGTCCATTTGCCTCATGTTTTGTTGGCTCTGTAAGTGGTTCTGAGAGCACAAATTTTATTTCTGTCAGGAGAAGGTGAGGTACTTTCATATGCACTGGGGACAGAAGGTCTCAAATCCATGTGTGGGACAATGAAGTCCTACAGGGGTGACTGATGCATGCTCATCACTAGAAGACTCTCAAACCCTCCAGCTCCTGTGAAACAGTGAGTGGTTCATGTACTACGTGTGTGCTTTCCCATTGGCCGCTGACTCCCAGCCCTCTGCTGACTATCCACCAGTGGATGATGCACCTCTCTGCAGTCCCGTCCTCAGCTGCCTAGTTTTTGGATATGATCATGTTTCTCTGCTTTGTGCATCCTACATTTTGTTCCATCCCTCCTTGCTGCACCTTTTTCTATTCTTTTCTCACTGCAATCTGCAGATAAGAGTGCCAGACTGTTCTCAGAGATGTACAGTGGTAGGATGGGAGGCAACAGTCATATGTTACAGCAAGAAAAATTCCAGTGAGATATCAGGAAAAAAATGCTATGAAGGTATTAAAACACTGAAGGGGGTTGCCCAGAGGTGTTGTGGAGTTTGGAATTATTCAAAGCTTGACTGGTCACAGTCCTGAGCAACCCGATGTTTGTTGGCCCTGCCCTGGTTGGGAAGTTGGACAAGGTGCCCTGCAGAGGTCTCTTCCAACCTGTATCATTTTATGAAAGATAAGTTCCCCTCACTCTTGAGCTTGGGTATGCTTTTGACTCTCCTTGAACCAGACTTCAGTAAGCACATGCTCTATTTGTTGCAGTCTGTGGCCTAACTAATGCTCACAGAGTAGCTAATATCTGCTTTTAGTCCTCCTGAAGCAGTGGTAGTATGCCTTGAAATAAGACCATGTTTTTATGTATTTAGTGTACAGTTGGAGGTATGTAAAAACAAACAAACAAACCCCCAAAAAACCTGAAACAAACAAACAAACAAACCACAAAAAGAAACCCATCCAACTGTTCCCTCCAAAACAAGACAAAACAAAGAAACCTGAGTCCCCAGCCTGCTACTTAGGAGAAGCGAAGATATGTGTGGACAGTACAAAGATAAATTTACCCCCAAACTCCTTTAAACCTATTAGTTTTCTTGGCCTTTAATTTTCTGTGGATTTTTTGAGGACTTACATTCAAGGAATGTATCTTCAATGATTTGCAGGTTACATGAGCTACAGGTTTTAGATATGAAAATACAAGATACATATTGTCACTCTTAACAGGAACGTGTCTCGAAGACATCTTCCTTAGAGATACCGTGGGAAGACAATTTGTTTGTATGAGTTTTTATTTTGTTTAAGCCAGTATCTGGCACTAGCTTAAACCATACTGAAGTAAATGATCCTTGAGTGAAATATGTCTATACAGAGATTTGCAGAAGTTTAAGTAGATCCATTTTAAAAATCCCATGTAGTGAAGGCTTTGGTAGCTCTAAAAGAGCCCTGGATCAGAGATACAGCCATCAGATAAAAAGGCAGTTGGCTCAGATGGAGACGAAGAGCAACGAAAAAACACAGATATAAGATACAGCGTAATAAAAATGCATCAGCACCTGAAAAAGTGTTTACCTGCCTCAAAAGATGACTGCCAGCAGGAAGAGCAAAGTTCCTTACTTTTGAAGTAAGATGGAAAATTTTTGCTAGTGCCATTGAAATTGAGATCTACCTTAAAAGGTTTGTCTCAGCAAAGCTGTTAAGCATTTGTTTCACTTCAAATCAGTGAATAATTGCATTCACTTTTATGGACCAGGGCCAAAGAATAATCATGTTGAATTATTTATAAATGCAACAGATATTATGACATAATTCCCGCAATTGCACACACTGAAAATGATGAACGAGTTTTTCCTTCCTCTGTGGATTTTTCCTCTTGAAATGTTGCTGCCATGTTTTTGCTTTCATCTCACCTCCATTTTATACAGTGTTAGGTTTTTTGCTGTTTATCTTCTGACAAGTATGTTTCAAGACTGGGTGCCACACAATCACTTTTGGTATTTTGTTTGAACTGATGTCAATATCTGCCTGAAAGCTTTACTCTGAAATGTGACATAAACGTACTTTGATTCCAGCATATTTGTATCTCAAACCATTAGTACCTGATGTTTCATTTTTGTCTTCTGATATTAGAAAAAGGCAACTTGGAAAAAAAAACTTCTCAAATCCTAAAGGAATAAAAATATTTTTAGGGCTCTCCCCACAAGTTTATATAAATGACATTTTTATAGGTATTAACAAATACTTCTCTTGCAAATAAAAATAATTGCAAAAATTTCAGCAAGTAGTTCTCAAGCATCATGTTTTATGAAATGTCAGTTTTTATAGATAATATACTTTAATCATTTTGGGGACCTTACCATCTGTGCTATGGGAAAAAATACTTTAATTTCTCTGAATTATTCCTGTGATACATGAGTTGCAACCTTTCTCAGGGACAAAAATAAATGCTGGTTCTTCCAAGAACAAAATGTGTGCAGTGGAAATACAGAACCCGCACAGTGGTATTAAAGCAACCAATGTTCTGAAATGAGTAGATCAGCAGAGGCACCAGGGAGCAAATATACTGCATTCACTTGGAGTGGTTTGGTTATATACAGTAGTGGATAAATATCCCAGTAATTAAACAGGAATACCACAAACAGTTTAGATGGAAATAACAGAAAAGTTGTGCTCTGGGATATCACAGGAAAAGTAACAAGCCACCAGAAAGGTGTTGTATGTTTTTTTTGGGGTAATGTGCTGGGGACTGTCTGGCAGCTGCTTGCAGAATGCTGGTGCCCTTCTTTAGGAGCATCTTCCTCATGACAGGTTGAAGTCAGCAGTAGAGGCAAAGCAGAATCTCCATGTTAAACATCTTTCATTTAGGTGAGACAGCTACGGACAGTGGAAGAGCTGTCCAAGGCACACGGCAGGTCAAAGAAGGGGAGGCTGGATGGGTGTTGGCTCCTGCAATGAAACATGTGTTGTTTTCTTCTTATGCAGAAGCAGCAGGGCATTATGTGTGGTAAATACATTTTAATTTCTCCATCAGTTTTTCGTTTAGGTGACACAGGTTTCCTTAACTGCAGGTTTCTAATACTGGAACTGGAAGTAGACTGCCTGGGCTGAGAGGGCACCTGTCCTGTGCAGCGGGTGCAGGTCTGGTCCTGCGCTGCCTAGGCAAGATTCCCTCCAAACTAGCATGTGAAAACACAGTGGTGGTGTGGGGGGGTTTAGGACATCTCTTTCTTTCCTAACATAGGTGTACCCTCTGATTTGCTTGTACTGAAGCAAGCCTGAACACATTCCTCCCATCCTCAGAGCATTGCTGGAGAGCTGGGAGGAAAAATGAGCTTTGCACCCCACAACACTCTGCCAGTGCCGAGGAATAACTCTGCTGTAGCACCAGCAAAGAGAGCAAGGGCTGAGCAGAGCTGAGAGCAAGCTTATGCCCTGCCAGGGACCAGTCTTTGGGGAGAGGCTTGTGCCAGTTTCCAGGGCACTTTGCCTTCTGGTGTCTGTAACAGTAGCTTTTATTCAGATTTCCTTTTCCTACTCTATTCTCTTTTCCAGACTAACACTTCTCATGCTCCATGGTACCCCCTTTCTGGTCCATTCTGGCTTCTGGTTAGATGCTTCTGTTTTCCGGCATATGCACCCCTGTGTGGGGTGGGAAGGTCATTGGGGAGGTGCAGACACAGGAGGGCCTCAATGGGGGCTGCAGCTGTCCCCTAGCAGAGGAGCTGCACACATGTAACTGCATCAAAACTGGGCATGTGCCATCCACCCCGAGTCCAGTCACCAGGAAAATCTGTCCCTGTGGCCGGCACCTCTGAAAACCTCAGACCTTGGATTTGTGTGATCTGGCTCTCAAAGTCATCTTTCAGTTCTCTCAGAAATGTGTTTCTGGCTTCCCTACATGCAGACAAGAGCCTGGAAAGATGAATTCAGAAGGATCCAGTACCAGAAGTTAAATAAACAAATTTTGTAATTTTTAAGAATATCAAGACTTGTAAAAACACATGACACTTCTCATGGCTCCATTTTTGATTCCTTGAATATTTGGCAATATTGCTCTTTGCAGGTAACCCTGTCCTTTCTTGTTTGTGTTAATTGTCTAGTACTGAGGAGACTTATGCACCTTATCTACGGCGAGGGACTTAAGTTCGATGTGGATCATTCATTATATCTTTCTTTCCTTCTCTAGCTCTCTGTCCACAGTATTACATTGTCCCTTTCTCTGTTGTTACACTACTTAATGGTCTATTTTTTAGGCACTTTTCAAATGCTTTAAGAAAATCTAAGTAAATTCTATCCACACAGTTACTGCTAGCAACTCCTTTAAAGCACAAACAACTGATCTCAAAAGAACTCTGATGTGATTTTACCTTTAAACTCTGCTCATTTGACCTTGCAGAATTAGTCTTATCCTGGTCTTGTACTGTTATATCCTTAATTAGGATCTCAGCCCATTTTCTTCAGAGCATAGAAATTTAGCTTATGAATCTATAGTTTCTATGACACCCTTTTTTCTAGTTTCAAAAAGAAGTCTCTGATTAATAATTTTCCAATTTCTGTGAATACTCGCTGTTTCTATGGATGCAGCACATACTGTATCCTTGCCAGTGTTGCCACTGCTTAAAGCTGTTCTTTTCTGAAATGTCAAATGACTTCAGTTTCTCAAATTTGTCAGTAATTTTCCTCCCTGTAATTTAAATGTTTTTCAGGGCAAGATTCCCTAGTTTGTCCTGTGCTTTGTGGTTAGGGATTTCCTTATCTTTCATGGTAAAATGTGGATTATGGGCAGAAACTTTATTTCTAATTTTAATTTCTGCTTTAATGAATGTTTCTACTTGTCATTGCTAACAGCTTTAAAACCTTCTCTTTTCAAATACATTTCTAAAAAATTTTGCTTTGATATGAACCCCTTTCTACTTAACTTCCACTTTTTCATTACTTTATCATAATTTTCCAGGTCTGGTTTATAATTCTAATGTTATCAGTAGTGAAAAAGACAATAAATGGTTACTGGGGTTTGAGTCAAGTTCACAGAACAACATTTAAACAATCTTTTTTATATGGCTATTTAAAAGTTTCAGGCCAACTCAGGTAAAAGACTTCCCCCCTCCAAATTAATGACTAAACATTATTAAGTCTGGTTTGGAGATTTGCCACACATTTTGTACTGGGTATACATCTTTGACTCTTTTCTAAGTTTTCTTATCACTTTCCCTAAAAGGAAGATTAGAGAAATTTTCTAAAGTGCTGAAATGTCAGTTTGCATGTGCAGGCCCCAAAACTTAAGATTACATCCTAAATAATTTAATATGTCATTCAAATGTATTAGAGCTATGATAGAGGTACATTCGTTTGAAGTTTTCCTTTGAAAGCAAGACGAAAGCCTGGCATTCTTGTCATTCTTCTGCAGCACCTTTTTCTTGCCCATGATATATAATTTGAACTCTGTCATCTGTTGCCCTTTAATCCTCCATTCTTTTTCTTAAGAAGCCTTTTTTCTTCATCACTGTGATCTCAAAATAAAAGACCTCAAAGGATTATTTTAGTTTTGACTTAGAAAACATCTTAGCTTCTATTTTGGAGGGAAAAAAAATGCATAGAAGTTATTTTTAATGTTTGTGTCACTTTAGGAAATCAAGACATGAACTTCATTTTGATGATTTTCCTGTGTAATGACAGTTCAAAAACAAGCCTGTTCAATGTAGTCCAAATTTCAAATTCATTTTAAATATGCAGTACAAAAATGTCATGCTGGTTGCCAGAAATGTTTGAACAACAGTGAGAACCAAACCTCCCTTAGGCTTAAGGACCTAGAATGCAAAACTGGAGTGCATACAGTTAAAACAAAGTATATAATTTGATTATACTATTAAGTGTATTTTCAGACTGTTGTGCTAGAGTTGCAAGTATCTGGGAAGACTTCCGAAAGAGACTTCTATTGGATAATATAGCACCAAAATATTTAATGTTTCAAATGAGGTGAGGTTAAAAAATCAAACCAGATTAAAATATTTGGATCTTTTGCAACATTTGCCATGCTTTACTACAGCTCACTTAAGCTAGCCTGAGTAGTGGCTAATGCAACAATTCATGGACACACAGGAAATTCAAGGAGTGAGCTAATTTTGGGTGGGAGCAGCACAGAGTGTTTTTCACAGGGGGCTTTTAAAATGATGAAGGCATCTCCCCTCATTCTCTCTCTCTTCCTTTGCAGGTTGATGGGAAGAAGGACAAGCTATACCTGTCCCTTTACTGCTGCCTTTGAAACAGGTAATACGTGCTTCTGGACATGGAGTCATCATGAGGAGGCTCTGATGAGAATATTATTCACTGTAAGCACGAATAAAAACCAACAGCCTCTGATCGTTAGCAAGTCTTTATTTTCTAACAATCCCTGTGCTAAAACTATTATTATTATTAAATAATAATAATTATTATTATTATTATTATTATTGTTGTTGTTAATTTTATTGTTATTATTCTTTTTAAGGCACATCACGATGCTAAGTTTGAGGGATGAAACAAACGTCGGGTAAAAGGAAGAGCTGTGATGTGGGCTAGGAAGACTCAAATGATAAATCTGCCCAGATTCTGTTGAGAGGGAAATTTGTGTTTTAACAATAAACTGTGAAAAGCTTGAAACAAATGCCAGGACTGTGAGCATTCCATGAATCATCTCTGAACCTTTGTATATATGTGCCACCCACTTATTACTTAGCATGGAGTATAATTAGAGAGCTGGGCCTCTTGCAGAAAAGAAGCCTTACTGTGATTTTAGAAATATCCATTTCCAATCTGATTTAATTTACTGGTATACACTTTGTTCCAACTATCTGGTCTGGAGATGAATTGCTTGTTGGCCCCATTGTCAGAATGACAGCATGAAAAGGGAAGCATGTGGGTTGTAATAATAATGCGGTACATGTGTAGGTCAGAGAAGCAACAGATTAACATTCCAGCAGATGATTTCCCTAGGGACAACTCTTGAAAGTATCAAAGGCCAAAGATCATGACACTGGTAATGTGTCTAATGTTGCTGGCAAAATAGTTGCTTGTATTTGTCAGTTGTGGGGGTAATGCTTTTTCTCTTTTTTCAATTAGGTAGTGAAACCTGCTGTGAACACTGAAAAATTAGCTCCATAAATATTAGTCTAATTATATAGGTGGTAATGGTGTTTAAATCAACCAATTGTCCAGTCTCCATTATGCCATGTATTAAAATAAAGGAGAGTAAAACTGGATTAACTGAAAATGTTTTCTTTGTGACCCAAAATTTTGGCATGGAAAAATTCAGGAAATGTGTGAAACCTTTTTTATTGCAGGCAGTGCACAATGGATGCTATGCTTCATTTCCGTCACAGGAAGTGTAAAAGATGGGAGGCCTGTGTGGATGAACAAAGAGCTCCTAGCCAAACTCAAAAAGGAAGCATAATGAGGGTGAAAGCAAGGATGAGTAACCTGGGAGGAATATAAAAACATTGTCTGAGCACCCTGGGATGAAGTTAAGAAAGCCAAAGGCCAAATGGAATTGAATCTGGACAAGGACATCAAAGACAAGAAGTGTTTCTGTAAATATATAGGTGGCAAAAGGAAGACTAGTGAATATGTGAGCCAGTTGCTCAAGGAGGCAGTGGACCTGGTTACACAGGCTATGGAAAAGGCTGAGGTACTGAATGCTTTCTTCAGCTCAGTCTTTACTAGCAAGACTGGCCTTCAGGAATCCCAGGTCCCAGAGACCAGCAGGAGATGCTGCAGCAAGGAAAATGTATCCTTGGTGGAAGAGGATCAAGTCAGAGAACACTTCAGCAAACTAGGCATATGTAAATCCATGAACGCTGATGGGATGCACTCATGAGTGCTGAGGGAGCTGGCAGATGACATTGTGAGGCCACTCTCAATAATCTTTGATTGATCATGGCAACTGGGACAAGTGCCCGAAGACTGTAGGAAAGCAGATGTCACTCCTATCTTCAAGAAGGGCAAGAAGGAGGACCCAGGGAACTACAGGCTGATCAACCTGACTGTGATATCTGCAAAGGTGGTGGAACAGCGAATCCTGGAAACCATTTCCAGGCACATGAAGAGCAAGAAAATAATCAGGAATAGTCAGCATGGCTTCAGCAAGGGGAAGGGCCATGAAGATGATGAAGGGACTGGAGCATCTCTCACAAACGAGGAAAGGCTGAGAGAGATGGGACTGTTCAACGTAGAGAAAAGAAGGCACAGGGGGATCTCATCAATATGTACAAGGATATGAAAGGAGGGTGCAAAGAGGCCGAAGGCAGGCTCTTTTCAGTGGTGCCCCGTGACAGGACAAGAGGCAATGGGCAGAAACTGGCACACAGGAGGTTCCCTCTGAACATCAGGAAACACTTTTTCACTGTAAGGGTGACCGAGCACTGGCACAGGTTGCCCAGGGAGGTGGTGGAGTCTCCATCCTTGGAGATATTCAACAGCCACCTGGACATGGTCCTGTGAACTGGCTTTAGGTGGCCCAGCTTGAGTAAGGGGTTTGGATCAGATGACCTCAACCATTCTGTGATTCTGTGAAATTATAGTATTTGAGCAAAAATGCATTTTAAAAGTACTCTAGTGTCAAAAGTCACTGGAAAAAAACAGCTTTCTGGGCTTCAAATCATATGGGCCTTCTTGGTAAATAAAAAGACATTTCATCTATCTGCCAGCCTTGCCAAACCCAAGCAGAGGTCTGAAATTCAAGATGAGTGCTTTAGTAGTGAAAGAGGTGTTTGAAAATGATTGAGACTAGAAACTGCTAATGGACTCTTTTAATTAGCTTAAGGTACCAAGATGAGAGAGTCAGCCTTTTTCACAATCCCAGCTGTTTTAACTGCGTGTGGTATTTCTTTCCCCCACAGATGGGACGTAGGTGTGCCTAACCAATACTTCATTATACAGAAACAGAAAAACTGATTCTCGATTCATTTCAATATACGACATAAGGGCTGGAGTGAGCAGCACTAACGTGCTCAAATAGCCCAAAGCAAGTAGTTTAATAGATTCCATGACTACTTGATGAATCTGAACACAAAAGAGGGGCCAGGGGGACTCTGGCAAGAAGTAGCAGGAGGAAAATGAAACAGGGACATACCATGAACAAAAGGTTTTCTCCAGTTTCTTAAAATATTGGTATGTCTGCTCTGCTGAATGTACTGTTTCTTTTAAAAGCTTCTGGAAACACTCTTATGAAAATTCAAAACACAGCCACAAATCATTTATAGGAGACAAAAAACAATAAGTAGTGTCAGCACAGAGGGATATATTTTACTTGGCCGTGCCAGGAGGAATTATGGTGGGCTGTGATGAGTGGAATATAAAGTAACATAAGTTGCCTGTTGACAACAAGGTTTGAAATTATAAAATGTAAAACCAATGTATTTCCCTCACAGTATCAAACAGCTGGGATTTTTTATATCTAGTAGCAGAATACCATGTCATTTTTCAGAGCCCCATAATTCTGTAAGCATGTTTAAGTACATGGTGTTATTTATTTTGTTTGTTTATTTGGTTTCAAGAATTACATAGATTGTGATGCACTGAGATGCAAATACAACAGTAGTGGTCAGCATTTTGTTGAAAGCTGTTATCATAGATAGTTTTCTGGTCTTAACTTTGGTTTTGGTCATTAAGGGGATTGTATTTAATATACTAAAATAACTAGCAATAGTACCACCCTCTTATGAATCATCACTGAACTAAAAAATCCTGCAGGAATCTTACTTTTTTATGCTATTTAAAAATCTAATTATAAAAATAAGTCTTTATAAGGAACTGACAGCAGCTGAGTTCAAAAAAGAGCTTTTCGAGTGACAGATGGTAATAAGCAAGTCAGACAGTTAGATGATGGTTTATGTGCTAGACATTATAGGTGTTGTAACTATTGACCCATGTTAATGCGGTTACTCTGGCAAATAAAATGCAGGAAACAAAGCTACCTAGAATGAATCTTATCCTGGCTGCTGATTAGTAGAATATCTGTCAGTCAGCAGCAGAATCTGGTCAGTTGCCAGATCTTAAACCTTTACCACCTTGTCTTTCCCTGTCGGTCCCTCTTTTACCTGCTTTGCCATTCCTACTGCTGTCCTCTCAATATGCCTGTTTATTACCACTTTGATGTTTTTGGTAGGGAACCTGATTCTGACTAGTAGAGCTATTAGGGTCAAGAGGAAGTGGAGGTGGTAAGGGGAGGGGAAGGTATTTACCTCCTCCTGCAAGAGGTAAATGAGTCTTTTGTCTACAAGGCACTCTAAAGGCCTTTTACAGAATGGTGACAAAAGAAAATGAGGTGCGGTGATGGGAAAGGAAGCAGGGAGAGTTGCAGGGTTTGCCACCCATATGAGCCGACCCCATCACCCATAATTGTAACACGGGGACAGCTAATAATCAGTAATCTGAAAATCTGTGATTCAAGTGCAGAAGAAATACTTGGGAATGGCAAATACACACGAAAATATTCAGGCTTGGTTTGTGAAATATTTAGCTTTACAAATATTTCAAAAGGACTAAATTTTTCCACCTTTTGTAGTAATTGCACTGGGATGTGCAGTTAAGACGCAGCCGTTACTGTGGTTGTACACACTATTGCTTTCTGCCACATTGTTTTGTGTTGAATAAAGCTGGCATGGCTTTTGGGTCATTGCCAGCTATGGGAAGTATGCCTGCACTGGAGAAATGGGCTGTTAGTAAGTGAACCAGCAGGATTATAGCATTTCCTCGGTAATTATGATGGGGTGATTATGATGTTCTCTGGCTACATCTCTCCTAGTTAATCTATGTTATTCTCAAAACCAGACCATAAGAATGGCAATTCCAATCTTCCCAGGAGAGAAAGAGAAAGCTGACTGTCTATCAAAGTCGTGCTTTTTAAACTGACTGCCTGTGTAGGGTCAGTGAGTTGTACGGTGGACCATGGTGTGGTGAAAATGTGGATGGAATTGCAAGGCATATGTTTTAGAGAGCCACGTCAAAGAGCACTGAGCAGATTCAACACTTGTGCTGCCTGAGGGATGCCTGAGCTGTTAATGGAAGATGTGCCCATTGCCAAAACAAGCTCAAAGTGGTCATAATGCAGGAGGTATTGCGTGGGTCCTGTGGCATAGCTTATGACATCATATAAGATGTCCAGGTACGAGTTTGTGATTTCACTTTTAAGTCCTTTGGATTCTTTCAAAATAGGAAGAACAGAATTTATTTCCTCTGTATTACCATAATGATACATCCCCCTCATTATTTCCCCCCGCTGTTGGTTGCCCTTGCTACACATGACTTTCGCCTTACTTTCTAAAACTATTCCTACACTAAACAAAGATTAAGAAACTGAGTCAGATGCAGTCACACAGGATTCAGTGTGAATATACACAATCTGCTTTTTGGTGATCAAAATCAAGCTGATGATGCATGTGGTTCTTAACAACAATCCAGCGAACATTAGCAGTGCTTATAATTGCTGCTACTGCTTTTTTTGTGAAGTAAATTTAAAATAAAAAAAGAAAAAGGTGAACTTTTCAGTGCATGCTGAACTAGCAGCATTGGTTTTTACTGTAACCTAGGCTGTGACAAACAAACTGTTGTATAGAGCATGGTCCTTAGCCAGCCTGTTGTCAAACAGGAAAGTTCCTTGCATGGATGGTGGAAATCAAACATATAGGCATAGTCCATACAGAAATCCCACCTATTTCAAAGTAGCCACCAGCACAGTTACTAGGGGCCTCATCTAGGACACTGCGATTGGGAGGGAACAGAACTTCTTCAAATCTGGACTGGAGATAATGAAATATAGCAAGAATTGGTTGTTAGGTATGGGGAAGTGTGTTGAGAAAGCTATTTTAGCAGAATATGTTCCCTTTCAGAACAGTTTGAGTAAGCGTCTTGCTGGGAAAGGCACTTGGCTTTGTGATCAAACTATGGGAAGGAAAAAAAATTTCATCCCACTGCATGTTTAATTCAGTGTCCAGGCCATTTATGTGGCTGTGGTATATTCAGACTGGGGAGAAAGTAAAAGCAAGGTCACCTGGCTCCTAAGTGAGCACTCTAATCACTGAGCTAGCAGTTGCTTTGGACTAAATAAGGTCTTCACAGACATGAAGTGTGATTTCCCATTTTCCCTGAAAAAATATAATCATTTCATAATGTATTTATATGTAAATAATATATGTATTTATGAAAGATACAGGTTTCATCCTGATGTGAAATAAGTTAGTGTCCCACAGGATAAAAACCAACTTCCTGTGAATGCTTAGTGACAAACCTATTTCTCTGTTATTTTCCCTTGTTTGCCTACTATGTTCAGGTAGATTTGGGCAGAATGAGTCAGCAAGGTGATGCCCACACTGAGATCAGCACTTCTACTCCACTTGAGAAAGCTGTAGCCAAAAAGAGGGGATGAAGATGCATTAACAGATATCAAACCTAGTGAAATACTGACGAAATGAAATCAGGTTAGAGGAACGAGGACAGATGTTCTCCTGCACCTGTTGAGAAGGAAGGAGGACAGGTAGATGGGAAGAAAATAAAAGCAATTGTTCCTAATGGGAGGTTGTATCCAACTCTGTTAAGTCTGGCAGAGTGGTTAAGTGCCCACTGCCCAGTCTCCACTGCAGCAAAACACACAACTCACTCGCACATGCAGCAATAAAAGGTGTGTATCTGGCATACTGGTCCCCTCATCTTTCTGTTCTTCCTCTTCTTTCCATACTAATCTTGTTAGTGTTGTGTATGCATTGAGATGTCCTTGTGTAAAAGTCCTGGATTTTGCCCATCCAGTGGTTTATCCATCCTGCTGAGCCTCACTGATGCAGCACATGTTCTTCGCAGATCAAACCACTCAAAGTTGTTTTATGGTTTCCTGTAGTGTCACAGAAGGCTACACGGAAGACCAACTACAAAGGATGTACTTCAAAAAACAGGTTTGTCTTCATTCACTACATCAGATCTGCTATTAGTCTTACCTGGGCTTTGTGCATAAGACTGAGTTACATCTGAACCAGACAACTTGGATGTTCTTCAATTTTTCCTAAACTCATTCACCTATGCCAAGGTTACTTGTGCTTCACACCCTTAATTTCTTATTAACTGTAGTCCTGTTCATACGCTGCTGGCAGCTCAAATACCTGGTTTCCTAATATTTCTTACTGCTGAGTTCAGCTAGGACTGGCTTTCTTTGCTGCCCTACAATATTGCCAGTGCCCATGTGCCAGCTGGCAATAAGCTTTTAGAAGCTGACACAAGCTAATGATTGATGTAGACTGAAACTAACTGCTCTTAATGGGAAACATGGCACTTTCTGGGACCTGGGACTTCACTGGGTCCTGTGGAAAGAGGAGGCACCATTTTTACCAGTGAGAGCCTGCAGCAAGCAGACTTGACAGACCATCTAAATAGTGACTGGAGGATCATAGTGGAAGGTCTGTTTGTACCATGTGAGCTATTATGCCAACAACAGTTGCCTTTATTGGCCAAGTGCCAGGGAAGACTGGCAGTGTGTAGGACTTTTTGCTAAAAGCAGGTCTGAACTATTAAGCCCATGTTTTATTGCTCAGATTTTCAAAGAGTTTGCAGAGTGCTTGGAGTCTGGCCAAAGAAATACGTTCATTAAATAAACCAATGGACAATGTAATGTTTTAGTAATATGTTACATTTTCCTGGCAAACCTCAAAAATGTAGGACTCGCATCTCTCCTGAACACACTATCTTTTTTAAAACGGGCTTTCTTTTCTTGGCTGTCAGTTGCATTGTGTGCTAAATGTTGGCAATCAGTAATAGAGTGCAGAGAAATCAGAAAAGACCCAGTCAAAGGAAGAGACAAGACCTGAGGATCTACACTCTTATTTTGCGTATGTCCCTGGTGACTAAAGCCACTAGATGTGGCTACAGACGTGAGCCATTTCAGGTAAGTTAGTTTTTCTCTTCTCCAGCTTGGACAGCTGGAGAAAAGATCTTAAGTAACTTTCTCAGGTTGAAAAGCAATCAAACATACCCTTCAAATATGTACCTAAGCAGCTAAGCACCAGCATAAAACATGGTGTGATTTCCATCTGTGTGGTGCAGTTTTGCTTCCTGTTAACACTGCCTGGAATCATGCTTGCTTCTTGCCACTGGAAGATCATCATCCCATTATTTAGAAGCTCGGATATAGATTTAGATGTCAACATACAAGGATTCATTGTTGAAATATTTGGCTGTGATTTGGTGCTTGGAAATCAATCAAAACTGTTTGAGAACATGGAACAAATACAGGCAAAGTGTTCTGTTTGGATTTACTTGGCTCAGTTCAGTTTCAGTTTACTAATCTTCCGTTTTCATTTAGGTGCCATGTGCCTGTAAAGCAAAATGGGCTTAGACTTGTTCAGAATCAGAGAAAGGAGGCGAAAGTTATTGGAAGTTTACACAGAACTGGTGAGCAGAGTGAAGGGGGAACAGGATTTAACTACCAAGTAGTAAATGGCCTTGAACAGAAGAAAATTGCATTGAAATTTTCTTTCAATGGAAAGAAAATGGCCCCTTTTCAAGGGCCAGTCTTGTTCAATATCTTTATCAATGATCTTTATCACAGGGATCGAGTGCACCCTCAGTAAGTTTGCAGACGACACCAAGTTGGGCGGCAGTGTTGATCTGCTCGAGGGTAGGAAGGCTCTGCAGAGGGACCTGGACAGGCTGGATCGATGGGCCAAGGCCAACGGTATGAGATTCAACAAGGCCAAGTGCCGGGTCCTGCACTTGGGTCACAACAACCCCATGCAGCGCTACAGGCTTGGGGAAGAGTGGCTGGAAAGCTGCCTGTCGGAAAAGGACCTGGGGGTGCTGGTCGACAGCCGGCTGAACATGAGCCAGCAGTGTGCCCAGGCGGCCAAGAAGGCCAATGGCATCCTGGCCTGTATCAGAAATAGTGTGGCCAGCAGGAGGAGGGAAGTGATCGTGCCCCTGTACTCAGCACTGGTGCGGCCGCACCTCAAATACTGTGTTCAGTTTTGGGCCCCTCACTACAAGAAGGACATTGACGTGCTGGAGCGTGTCCAGAGAAGGGCAACGAGGCTGGTGAGGGGTCTGGAGAACAAGCCTTATGAGGAGCGGCTGAGGGAGCTGGGGTTGTTTAGCCTGGAGAAAAGGAGGCTGAGGGGAGACCTCATTGCTCTCTACAACTACCTAAAAGGAGGTTGTAGCAAGGTGGGTGTCGGTCTCTTCTCCCAAGTAACTGGCGAAAGGACGAGAGGAAATGGCCTCAAGTTGCGCCAGGGGAGGTTTAGATTGGATGTAAGGAAAAATTTCTTTACTGAAAGAGTAGTTAAACATTGGAACAGGCTGCCCAGGGAAGTGGTTGAGTCACCATCCCTGGAGGTATTTAAAAGACGTGTAGATGAGGCGCTTAGGGACATGGTTTAGTAGGCATGGTGTTGTTGGGTTGACGGTTGTACTCGATGATCTTAGAGGTCTCTTCCAACCTTAATGATTCTGTGATTCTATGGTTCTATGAAATGAAGCAGCTTCCCTTGAGACAAAAGATACTGAGCTAGCCTGAAAACAACTTCTGTGCCTCAAGCTGTGGTACCTTTCTTTTTCTTTTGCCTTAGGAAATTGGTAAGGATAAGTACTGCTTGCCAAACAGCAGTTTGTCAGCTGTCAGCAGCACCTGGAGGTGACAAAACCAAAATCCAGTTTTTGCAGATTCTCGATATTGGCCAGTTGTTGGGTTGAAAAGAGAGGAATCATCAAATGTTGCTTATCAAACAAAGACATAGTTTTCATGCTCAGCACCTCAAAGAAAACTTAGGTTTTCAGTTCTTAGGATGCAAAAAAAGATCTTTGTTCCTCTGAAGTAATAGCAGGCTATGTGAAATGAATTTTAATCAGGACCTGCCAATATCTATCAGTGCACCACATTTCATATCACAGATAGTAAGCGTCTGAAGAAAATGACAGACTGGAGAAAGTAAAATCTGGAGGCAAAGCACAGAGTTTCCAGTATCCAGGTCAGATAAGGGCACCGAATGTCTTTCAAGTATCAACAGTGCCTTCCACCAAAGAATAAAAAACACAGGACAACTCCTTTTATACCTATCCTTAATATGATCCTGTTTTTTGAAGGATCTTTTAAAAAGTTGTCATTAAAACCCAAATGGAATGAATGTGTTTACAAAAGAAATAAAAAATTTAACAAAACAGAGACATGGTCTGTAATATAGCTGCAAATATTCAGTGTTTCCTGATAAAACTACTTGATGCAATAATGGAAAATATGATGTAGAAGTTAAACTTAGAAATACAGAAACCAGTTGCATGAATCAATAACTGTCAGTGCAGAAGCAGTTAAAATCAGGATAATAGGAGAGACAGATTCAAGAAATAAGCGGTGATTCTGTTATTCTTGTTTTGCTCACGTTCTGGGAGGTGTTTTGTCTTAGTGTTCATCTTCTGTAACATGAAGTTTTGATGAATCTGGTAGGAAGACATGATTATTTTTAAAGGCAAATAGATTAAATAAGAATGACCTCAAGATTACTATTGTTAGCTCTTCTGCATGTGACACAAAACTGGGGCATGAATCTCAGTTCCAGATATCAAGACTCTAAATGTTCTTCTAACACAGTTTTGGGGGAAATAACCAATCAATGCTATTAAACTCTATAAAAAAGGAGGATGACAGACAAGATAAAACAGGTAAGATGAGCCAGAGCTTTATTATTTCATCTCCAGTTCTCTGGGGTCAAAATCTCTTACTTCGTCTTTTTTGAAGTTAGGCCAAGTTCTCTGTTTATTTAACTTAGGCTTCAGGACATAAGCCAGTCTTCCTAAAATATTATGAAAATAGCTTGTCTAAGTGTTTTTCACTATAATTTCTCTGAAGCATCTCTCCTGGTCACTGAATTAGCTGTAACTTGAGTGTCACTCAGCAAAGAGACTCCTGTGTTCCCAGATTCTTCCAGGGGTCCCAGGGATATTCCCGTTTAGCCTTGTTGCCAGGCTTCATAGCACTGACCATCATAATGATGAAAATAATGGTGAAAAAAAGGGAAGCAGAATTAGATGGATGGGTGGACGGAAAACGCTTTTGAACAGTGTCTAATGGGAAGAAACACAAGTTGTTATGTGCCAAAGAGAAGGAATTTACTCTTTTCAGATGCCAATGCACACTCTCACTGCAACACAGGCCGACCAATGCTTACAGACAGGTATTTCTACATATGTACAGCCATGGGGAGTGTGGACCCACGTGTCACAGCACTGAGGCAGAGTAGAGCACAGCTGGAGCTGGAGTGAGATGGCAAATGCTCTTATTCCTTCCAGTCATCAGACTTGTTTTGACATCACCCTCAGATTCTGAGCAAGATTTGTAGGCTTTCTTTCCTGCCTTTTGTTCTTTTCTCCCTCTTCCCCTTCCCCTGTGTCATCTCCCTCATCACTCTCCCTACTGAAAAAAAAGGTAAAAGCTAGACCAGTGGCTATAGCTCTTGTTAACGTGCTGCAGGGACAGAGATGTGTCTAAATCAAGATTCTTATGCTTGCAGCTAAATGCATGGAGTGCTAAAATGAGTGTGCACAACACCCGCAGTCATGCACTTAGAGAAACGAATAGAAAAATACTCAGAGCTGAAAACAAACATCACTAACACTAAACAATTTACCCCAGGCTTGTGTTCCTATATGGGGAAAAAAGTGCTAGGAAAAAAGGGCATTGTCCTGTGACCTTCTCACAACACATCAAGATTTTCTATGTCCTGTAAGGATCTGTTTGTTTGTTGATTTTTTTTTCTTTTTCTGAAAGAACACAGAGATATTTTGCAGGTTCCTTATCAGGCAATGTTAAATGCAAAATGGGTGTTTACCATCCAGTTCAGAATGAAACAACTAGACACTCTCAGGACATCGCAACCTTATGATATGCTTCAAAGTCCCTGATGGTAAAAGCAAAAGGATTATTTATCCTTCAAATATGAAACAATACTTTAATTGGCATGGAAAATGCTGATTTCACACCTCCCTACAAATTCCTTCTCAAATACTGTCATAACCATCATATTCCCCAGAAATTCCCATTGCAGCTCTTGCTGAACACAGCAAATCTAAAATGCAGGCATGGCTAGAATATTGTAATGTGCTTGAAGGGAATGTGAAAAATAACCTATGTTATTGTAGAGAGTTTATAAGCACTGAGGCTGTCTCTTGAATCAGCCAAGGAAAAGGCATGCCGTCTGCAAAAAAACATTAAGGAGCTGGACAGATTTACTCATAGCTGAGGGATGCACATCATACTGACTATAAAAATCTTGTGAAATTCATCATGCTTGTGTTCAAATGAACTGTGTAACTTTAACATCCTAAATTACTCTTCTCACAGAGCCAATCCTATCCTGCTTTCTGGGCTAGTAACAAACCAGAAAAACTACTGAAACAAAACTTAACACAAGAACTCCCTCTTTAAACATCTGTTTAGCTGTTCACATATCTATTCTTTGTATTTCTACAGTGACTATCTCCTTATATCTTCAGTTCTAAGGGCTGGAGACTAAGAGGATTTGAGGCAGCATTGGATGATAGTATTAGGAGTGAATTGCAGAGATTCCTACCTCCTGAAGTGCTACAAAAGCCACTCTGGAATTTCTTACTGCAGTTGTGCTTTCTCCCCACCCTGTAGTCATAAAAGCCTGCATTGCAAACCATGTCCAGTTACTACATGTGCAGAGGAGGGCATAGCTGAGAGATTGTGATGAGATCTCTGATTTCACAGTGCCAATTCCTGATTATGACTGCACTTCCTGGATTTATTATGATATCATAATAAAGCAATACAACACATTAAATCCCAGGACAACCTCTTGACACATTCTGGCTGGCAGGGCTTTTTGACCTTTTTTTTTTGTGGACAAGGAGGGTCTTAGATCAAATTAAGGTATGAGGGGTAAAAAGAAATATTCTGGTTTTATTTGTGTAGACTTGCCAAACTAGATGACAGAGTTCAAGTCCGAATAAGGCAAAAACATGAAAAAGACTGGTTTACATCTTTGCAGCTGGTTCCAATTTTCTTCTCCCCCCCCCCCCTTTTTTTTTTTCTGCTCTGTTCCAGTCTCTCTTCCTTGTCTGAAAGATGACAGTGGAACAAAATATCTTTTGCTTCATCGATGTTTCTCACCAGTTTTCCATTAGGAAGACTGGTGTGTGTAGAGGCTGACTGATGCCTTCAGGATCAATACAGATCAAATCTGCTCTGGCTTTGTGTTTCTGGGAGACAAGCTTGTCTAATGGTACAGCTCTGTTGCAGTGGTGTTGCCATTGCTTCCCAAGAGCAAGACTTTTTGAGTACTGTCCTCCAAATACAGGTGAGATGGGGGCATTTCCCCATTGAAGAGATGGAAATGCATGGTAAAAGTATTCTGTTTACCAAGGAAAGAGGATTGTATCTATCTTTCTCACTCATCTAGGAAGCTCACAAAAAGCCTGTGTTTCCACTGTTGGTGTCCATGCTGTAATAACGTGGAAAAAAACTGCCCCAAAATCTGAATTTTGGCACAACATTTATAGTTTTAGAAATACTCCACTAAAAAATCATTATCTTCCTCCTATTCCTAGGCCATTGATTCTCCATTTCAACATTTCAGCATTTCTCAGCACTTGAAGAAATCTTTGATGTTTTCTTCAATATTGCATCCCCCAAATATAAACTAAGGATGCAACCCCTTCACACACCCCCAGCCCACAGCCTTTTCTGTGTCTGAACAGCTTTTTCACATCTCTCTACTCACTTTCTTTCTGAGCTGCCCTCTCATTGTGAGCCACAAATCCGCATAGCATCCCTGACTACTTATTAAGCTCTGAGAATGTGTTCACTAACATAAAGTTATCAACTTAAGGCAGTGGCTGCTCTGGAGAACTTAATCGAAAATGTATGAGAGAACGACATAGCACTGTGAAACTGAGGGAAAAGATTAGCTTTCATATACCAGTATATGTATGTGTGTGTGTAGCATGGTTTTACTTGCTGCCTGCACTTTTTCCTCTCTATTTTCATAGTGCCCTCAGTGGCAGCCATAGGTGTAAGGCACACAGCTGCCTACATCAGTGCATGTAGAACTCAGGTTCTTATTTAAAAAAGTAAAAAAAATCTGTATTTTTGTCATGACTGGATTTGACAGATGGGAGGTTTGTGCACATATGTACACAAAGGAGATTTTTGTTATGGAAAGAACAAGCAAGTCCTTTTAAAAAAATTACTTACACCCCCCAACCCAGATGTGCTTGTTTTCAGTAGATATTTATGTTTACCACAGTTTTTCAGTAGCGTAGTGACTGACAATTTGCTTTTCAACCTGATGGATAATTTGTTTTTTAATTAAAAAAAAAACAGCAAAAATTGACTTGCTCGGTTCCAGGCATTGTGGCTTCAGCCTTAGTATTTAAATGAGTGTATTAGTAGAGTGTGCATACTCTGTTAGCCAGCCTTCCATTTCCAGGTCCTCCCCTCATTGTAAAGTCCTCATCTGTGTCCTCAGGCATTCTTTTCCCCATGAGCTCTCTTTCTGCATTTATGTGAGAAAAAAGTAAAATGGATAATAAAAGAAATTGGAAGCTGTTCGTGGAATCCACAAGCCTCTGGTAATATGGTAAGGAACATGCCTGCACAGCATACATATATACTAGAACAGCCAGTGAGAAAAATAAAGTAAGAAAAGATATTATGAGGATATGCATTCTCAAAGCACATGGGTACAATAGAAATATAGGGGCATTTCTTTATATTGAGCTTCGGGGGATGCTCAACAGGTAGAATCAGACTCCTCATGTAGTAACAACTGATAAGGAGCCAGCCGAGCCTGGGTAATGAAATGTTCTCTTTCAAGGTTAACAGTGGACTCTCCCAAGGCTTTTCATTCCTTACTGAGTTAAGTTTTCAAGACAGCACTTGCCAGATGTGGCTGGACCTGCTCGCTGTCTGACATAGAAGAGTGCAGGTGAGAGTTCAAGGATCGCCACTTCCACAGTTACAAAGCTGCACATAAAAATGTCTTCTATGCTCCCCAACCCCTGCCATAAGGCAACATTATTCTCACCTTCTAAATAGCCTAACAGTGATTGAGACAGTTGAATAATGTCAACTGGAGACAGATAGGGAAGCCTGGTAGCACAGTTGTTTCCAGGATCTTAGGTTCTCTGCTTCTGGTATTGATGGGTTTGGATAGACACAGGATTTTACAGGCACTAATGACTGATAAATACTTTGCTTTTTTTTTTTTTTTTTTTTTTTTTTGAAGGGGTGTGGGGTAGAGTTCATCTTGAAAGCCTGCAGCTTCAGAAAGCCTGATCCACAGATTGGGCTGTTTAACCAAACAAGATGTCTAATAAAGGTTGTATGATAAGTCTTAGAAACTTGGAGGGTTTCCCTGGATGAGGCAAGGGCCCCTTGTTAAGAGGGAGAGAGCTGGGAAGGTGGCACATCACTATTTGCTTCCCACCTCATGTGCCAAAGCAAATCTGACCCCAAACCACTTCCATTTCTTTTGCACATTCATTCTCTTATGCTCACCTGGAGTTTGAGCTGGAGACAAAGTTGTAACGGGAGTAGGCTTCTAACTTTGCTTTTGCATTTCTGGTTTTTCATGAGATGAATGTACATTTATTTCATGTAGCAAATGATATTGTCTGCTTTACTTTCCTATGTAAATTGAGTATTAATGGCAACTTTAATTCTTAAGGTCTGACTTGCGATTTCATGGCTTCCACAAGCCTATCATTTCTAACAGTGTACAAGCTGAACATATTATTGCAAATGATATATTAATTGATTGTAGTTCAATGAATGAACTACAATGTTTGAACTGTAGTTCAAACAGTTTTCTGTTTGCATGTTGTTAACAGCATGCAGATGAATTAAAATGCATTTTTTGTTTGCTATTTCAAATTGTTCAAGCACTTCATCTATTCATTTAAGGGGGAAATACATCAGAATAATGAAAAAGATTGTCACAAAATGTATTTGATATATGTGATGTGTGATTGGCTACCTTTGTCATGCGATGCTGTTTCTGTTTCATGGTTTTGTGATTGTAATTTTTCTAAGCAAAAGGAGAGAAATCAGAAATTTCAGTATGGCTATGGGAACATTTTTTAATAAAAGACCTCACATTAGCACATGCACTGTGACAGAGCAATGAAGGAAATGACTTGCAAATTTTACCAAAGAATGACTGATACCTGGGCACTGTAACAAATGATCTCTTTCTCTAGAATTATATTCTTCTACAGTCTTTGTTCTTCTTTAAAACCTGGTGCAAAGTCTTTTCATGTGGATGTGTAACATTTTTCCATAAAGGAGCTTGTTCGTGTATGTGTGTATTCCTTTATGTAAAGGAGACGGGGATTTTTTTTCTGACTTGATGTAAAAAATACATTGTTTGGTGAAATGCTTTACATGTGCTTTGAGGGTGTCTCAGTTATACATCCTTTCATATAGGCAGAAGAATAAAAATATCCATTAGACTGGGTACAGTTGTAATTGCCCACTAAAAAAAAAACCCACAACATCTCATGATCTTTTATACAGTCATTATAAGTTACAAGCACACTTGCGCTCTTATCATTTGCTGTAAATTCAGTTTTGGTAGTGACTTGGATGCATCGTAAATATCTGTATACATTTTCTATACACCTGTTAACATTCATAGAAATAACTTCAGATTCCTTACGAAATGCATGTATTGAGCTGTGCTTGCATAGATAAATAGATCGATACTGAGAAGCCCCTAGACGGAGGTGAACATCAAGTACAAATGCAGCAGCACAGTAAAGCATCAGCACAAAAAGTATCATACACAGTAGAAACTGTGAACTGAATATATTCAGAAACAGCATTATATCCTCATTCTGGATTCTTCAGGTTCTCCTTGTATCAGGGAGGAAAAGTAACAGAACTTTTAATGTCTCCCGTTTGTCATGCTTACCTCTGAGGTGCATTGCAAAAACACACAGCATCGTAATTGCACCATAAAAAGGGATTTATTTATAAAAGGGAAAGCTAGACCCTATGGACTATGAACCATTCACATACTAACTATAAACTGAATCAAATTAATCTAACAATTCCAAAGGGAGTTATATACTTTAACCAAAGTAGGGGAAGAAAAGAAGCCCACAACATTTTGATAGAAAATATGCAGCACCATGTTAAGTAAATGGTTTGCTACTGAGTAACAGCTTCTAATTTATGTGGCAATGAATGAGTGTACTAATTAGACATAAAATTCATTATTTATATTTTACCTGAGTCTGAGTATCAATAGGTATCTTGATGTGTTTCACTGTTTTCTACCAGCTCACTCAGAAACAATCTCAACTGACTTTGTTCTATTCTAAATTAAGATAGAACAGGTCCCACAATTTTGCTGGAATCAAAATAATTAGATAGCCCTGTATCCAAAGAAGTGAGGCCTTTTTTTCCTTTTGCTCTGATAAAAAATTGCTTTCCCCCCAAATTCTTACTACTGGGAGAAGATTCTTTACTTGGCTACTCCAGTTTATAGCCATGTAATTTTACTGACCTCTGAGTTGTGCCTGATTCACACCAGTGAGAGAGGACAATTAAAGGCCCTGTTCTCATTTTGTTTCTTTGTCGCCTTCAGTAGCAAGTGTGGGGAAAGCAAGGGTCATTTATCCCAGCTAAATTTTCTTGCTCTCACTATAAGTGCACAGCTCTCATTTACTGTCTGTGACCCAATGACTCTGGCACATCCCCAGACCAGTAAGGCAGGAGGCATGGTGCGACCCCGTCACTCATCTGTAGAGGGGCAGTGGCAGCAGGCAGCAGACTTTTGCCAGTTTCTGCTCAGCTGCTCTCCTGTGAATGGCAGAAAAATCCTCCAGCAGAGGAGAGAGGAACCACGGCAGAAGGAATTGGGGTGGAGTACTCTAGGAGAGGGAAAAGCAACATTTGCTCCTTCATCTCCCATAGAGCAAGCCATGACTATGCCTTGCGGAAAGTTACGTATCCCTCCAGAAACCGGAGTCTGACAAACCGTCCAGCCTTGGCCATAATTGCTGGATGTTGAGTCCGAGTTGTAATATTTTTTTTTGTTTCTATTACAAATTAAATACAAACCTTCTCTGGCAATATGTTGTGGCAGGACTGTATTCTAGGACTCATATTTTGCCAGGAGTAGCTTGAGCCAAAAATTGCAGAAAATGAACATCCTTCACCTGGGATCAGATTAATATCTGCTGTACTTACTGTTGTAGGTTCACAGAATCACAGAGTGAGTGAGGTCAGAAGGGACCTCTGGAGGTCATCTGGCCCAAACCCCCCTGCTCAAGCAGACGTTGATTCTCAGACACGGTCCCATGGCCATACAAACCAAAACCCTGCTGCCAACACCAGCTCCACAACCAATGGTTGACATGCATTATCAATGGCCTCCTCCTCTCTCCATGCTGGCAGGGCTGAGGAGAACATCACCTGGGTTGCCATGCCCCTGCCTGTCACCCCCAGAGCTCTGTAGTCACCTTTGATACTCTCCAGGTTGCCCCAGCACTATCATTGCTGCCCACATATAAGAACATCAGGGGGTACTAGTCAGAGGGTTGCACAAGCCTTGGCAGTCTCCCCACAACATCCCAGATGCAGGCTCCCAGCAAGCAGGAAACTTCTGTAGCCAACAGGTCAGGTTGGCAGGTGGGTCCATCTGTCCCCCGCAGCAGGGAGTCACCCATTACTGTCACTCACTGCTTCCTCATGGTGGTCTTGCATGGTTCAGGGTCAGTTGGCCCAGATACTTCACTTGAAAGCACAACCAGTTTCCTCAGCCTTGAGGGCAGTGAACCTATGTTGTATCTTCTGCACTGGCAGGGACAGTTTCTCCACACCTGCTGGGCAGTGTGCCCTGTGGCACGTCACCACCATGCCCAAGAACATTTAGGCCAGTCTGAACTCAGAGGAAGACCCCTTCTTTGCACTCTTCTGCCCAAACTGCTGCCCTTGAGATCTGTGCTCTGGGCCTGGCTCTTATTAAGGCTTCTCCATAGCACCAGCTAACAGGGTGCTTGACCCTCCCTTGTTGTGGAGTGCCTGAAACAAAGGCTCCTAGCACCCTCAGTCAAGGACAGCTGGCCAAGGTTTGAGGCTCCATTCCCTGTATCTGCTGGCCTAGACAGATAGCTGTCTCATTAGGTGGGCATACTTATTTGTTTGGGGTTTTTAAATCTCATTAAAGGTAAAAGTTCTGCAAATTGTAGTACTGTTAGAGACGAGATCTCTGTGTTACTGATTAGTATCCTTCCTGAAACCCTCAGGAGACTAATTGTTGCTCACTGCGCTCTGTATGTTCTTCCATGTGTTCACCCCAGATGGCCAATTGATCTAATTTGATGTCCGAGGCAGCCTCAGCTTCTTGTGGCCTGGCAGATATTGATGTGTTGCAGCAGCATGATTACAGATCCTTCCCTTCTGGATTGCATTTCGGCTCCAGGGGAAGGCAGACAGATCCTGCTGCCCAGCCCAAGGCGAAGAGTGATCTGTATGACCACTGACAGCAGGCGCTTTGTCTGCAGGAGGGGAAAAACGTGCTGCTTTTCATTGCTGCTACTCTTTCTCATTTTGAGAAGAAAGGGTTTGGATCTTTTAATAAATATTTGGATTTAAAAACCTGCTACTTGTGATTGAAGTCTTGGGTTTGATTATACAAGTTTTATATGAGCTTTTAAGTTTTCAAGGGCTATTTATGATGAAACTCAGTTGAAGGCTAATGATGTTAAGGAATTCTGATGCTTGATTTTTCTAAAGACTACTCAGATGAGGTAAAATATTTAAAACTTCACAGATGTTGCTTTCCAAAAAGGAAAGATAGTCCTCTATTTGTAGAAACATAAATTAGAACTAATTTTGTATATTACCCACTGTATAAAAGCCTTTGCTTCTTTTGCTACAAAGTATTTCTCTTCCAGACACCAAATCTCCCCCGAAATGCTGCTACAGGTAATGTTCCTATCTTTTTTCTTTAATCACTGCCTTAAGTATGGCAACTGCATTGGGCAGATCTCAAAAGTCCTTTGAAACTGATTAAAGTTTAATTGTAGAGGGAAGAATAGAATTAATAAATGCCCAGCTGTGTTTCTTGATCTCTTTTCTGGTTTGTAGTTAGTAGAAGATAAAAAGAGGCAATCACTCTTTAACCATGTAATTAATTTAAATATTGGAATAACTTAGCATTCATGAATGCATCTCTGTTTTATCTCCTCATTTTATATCTTTGTTTATCTTACCATAAAATGTGCAAATTCTGTTGATTTCATCTATGTCCAGGACTGTGGCTGCAAAGGAAGGGAAATCATTTTAGTTTTGCTGTTAGTAAAGCAAATATACTGAAATTTGTATGCTGGCCTTTGCTTTTGTGGACAAAGGCATTTTGACTTTTAAGGAAAATATCAGTGGCTAATGATATCCGACCGGTTTGATTTACACTAGTGATGAAGTTTTCATTAGTCAGAACAAATGATTAATCTCTCCTTGCTGTAGCGGCTGTTGTGCTTTCTCAACCAGCCATTTTTAATTTTCAGGTTGACAACCAGTCAGAAAGAATCCATTATGGATGATCAAAGCTTGTGCGACATAGTTTTTGCCACTAAAATGACGAGTGTAACCAGTCTGAAGACTGGGGAAAGTTATTTGTGCTGTAATCTGTGAGTTTCAGTGCCTCCCGCTTGGCACTCCGCGTGCTGACACCTACCTCATTCTTCCCTGCACTGGCAAATTTTACCTCTTTATCCGCTTTGTCAAGGTAAGCGTGATAGCCAGGAGGAAGCCTGTCCAACAAACCCAGGGTGGGTGAGAGGAGAGTCTGCCAGGTCCCCTCCCCAGGCAGGCACTGCCCTGTGATCTTTGACGTGGTTTTGGTCCATGCCAACAAAAAAATCACAAATCCTAAGCATGGTTTGGGAATTACCATGGGCCAAGCACCATTCCCAATATGCAGTTCGAATGTGCCAGGGCGGGGTTCATGGTATGCTGTTATTTATTGGCATAGACACAGCCTCTGCTGTTTCATTCTGGTGGGCCTGGCGGGATACACAGGACCCAAACCCTTTGGCTGGCTGCACGTGAGTCTGCACCGGACCTGAAACTAGTAGAGATTAATCAGTACCGATAATTACCAATAAATTCTTCTGTGACATAATGTTTTCTCGCTTTTCACTGAGACTTGTCAGACCCAGGCTGGAACTGTAGCACCACAGTATTTTTCAAATTCACAGCATTTCTGCGTGGTGTGATTAGGGATCACAGCAACTCTACTGAGCCAGGAGTTAGAGTAGGTGCCGCGGTAGGGAGGTAGAGACACCACAGCCACTCCATGAATTAAGATGCTGATGCGTGAGTCTCACCCGGGGTTTTACCTAGCTCGGGGCTTTCCACACACAGTCTGCATGTGGGTGGTCGATCTATCTCGTCTTGGAGAAAGGTGAGAAGTTTTATTACCTTCAGTTGAGGATGTTGGTTGAGAGAGTTCTTAGAGATCCCCTTCTGAAGGGAAAAGGTGTCCGTGCATGCACATAGATCCACGTATGCACACATATATATG
>NW_008824467.1:2790834-2798291 GCF_000699105.1 Pygoscelis adeliae | reverse complement strand
ATCTCTCCTTGCTGTAGCGGGTGTTGTTCTTTCTCAACCAGCCATTTTTAATTTTCAGGTTGACAACCAGTCAGAAAGAATCCATTATGGATGATCAAAGCTTGTGCGACATAGTTTTTGCCACTAAAATGACGAGTGTAACCAGTCTGAAGACTGGGGAAAGTTATTTGTGCTGTAATCTGTGAGTTTCAGTGCCTCCCGCTTGGCACTCCGCGTGCTGACACCTACCTCATTCTTCCCTGCACTGGCAAATTTTACCTCTTTATCCGCTTTGTCAAGGTAAGCGTGATAGCCAGGAGGAAGCCTGTCCAACAAACCCAGGGTGGGTGAGAGGAGAGTCTGCCAGGTCCCCTCCCCAGGCAGGCACTGCCCTGTGATCTTTGACGTGGTTTTGGTCCATGCCAACAAAAAAATCACAAATCCTAAGCATGGTTTGGGAATTACCATGGGCCAAGCACCATTCCCAATATGCAGTTCGAATGTGCCAGGGCGGGGTTCATGGTATGCTGTTATTTATTGGCATAGACACAGCCTCTGCTGTTTCATTCTGGTGGGCCTGGCGGGATACACAGGACCCAAACCCTTTGGCTGGCTGCACGTGAGTCTGCACCGGACCTGAAACTAGTAGAGATTAATCAGTACCGATAATTACCAATAAATTCTTCTGTGACATAATGTTTTCTCGCTTTTCACTGAGACTTGTCAGACCCAGGCTGGAACTGTAGCACCACAGTATTTTTCAAATTCACAGCATTTCTGCGTGGTGTGATTAGGGATCACAGCAACTCTACTGAGCCAGGAGTTAGAGTAGGTGCCGCGGTAGGGAGGTAGAGACACCACAGCCACTCCATGAATTAAGATGCTGATGCGTGAGTCTCACCCGGGGTTTTACCTAGCTCGGGGCTTTCCACACACAGTCTGCATGTGGGTGGTCGATCTATCTCGTCTTGGAGAAAGGTGAGAAGTTTTATTACCTTCAGTTGAGGCTTTTAAAGACACAAAATCTTAAAAATCCCCTTCAGGATGAAACTCATATATGTGCATACACATACATACACGTATGCACACATATATATGTACACATATATGCATACTTTTATATCTATATACACACATATATATGTATTTCCCTTAGGAAAAAAGACATCTTCTCGGTGGCCTGTTGGTTAGGTTACGCAGTTCAAATTGAAAGACAAGTTCAAGTCCCTGTCCTGAACCAGACAGAGTGTCCATAGGGTAATGATTTTACATTCCCACAAATTCACAGTTTTTCTTCCAGCGTAAGAACCAGACCAGGTCATTCAGGAAGCCATGGAGACTTCGCATGAGCACGGCATGCATGCAGAGTAAACACTGCTCTTCTCCCAGTGCTTCAGTATCACCCGTGTTTGTCCTGCCTTCCTACGTGGAAAGAAAAGATATTGTTTTCAACTGTACAGTTACAGTCACATTTTAAGACTTTAGAGTACCTCACAATATCCTTCTTAAAGGATATAAAGATACTGTTTTTTGAAAAAACATATTTAATTTCCTGTTGTTTGTAAGATAATGCTATTTATTCTTTTCTAACAAGGCCAGTATAATTCCTGAACAAAAAGAGAATTTGAAACTTTTTGTTAGCGAGCTGGATGCTATATATGATTTTTTTATCATGGCAGGAAGTTTACACTCTTTTCTGTTGCATCCTTTTTATGGTATTTTTCTCTGTGAGAAATCACTTGCAAAATTGTTTTTGTAGTTTCTACACTTCAGTTAATTCTGGTAAGAAGAAACAGAGAAAATTGTATTTATTTGCTTATGGTAATTCCCCCAATCTCAAAATGTGATGTTCCCCTCCCCCTCAAAAAAACCCAAACAAACAACCCCAACCATGAAAAGAAGTATTCTCACATTACAATACCAGTTTTATGTCTTCTCAAAGTTTAATATTTTCTGATGCCAATGGAATAAAAGCAATAAGGAAAAAATACCATTCAGCTTGTAGTTTTAGGATTTCTTTTTTTTACTAAGAAAATAAACATTCTGTGTTTACTTCTGTCCACCTACTTTTGGTTCAGGTATTCTGCTTTTTCTCTGTGTCTCAGGTTCTGAATGGACTTTTACCATGAATTCCTTAAGCACAGGCAGAAATAAACAGTTCATTTGCAAGGAAAATTGTACCCTACAACTTAGATGTGTTATTCTAACCAAAAAAATCCTTCCTTTCTGACATAGTCAAATCCATAAAGCCTTATCACAGAATACCCTGTATATAGAAAAGTTCGTAAATGGAGCAGGGTAGACAAGACATTTATCTTCTGAATAGCTAACATACTCCATAGCAAATTTTTGTTTGCATAATTGTAATGGCTTAAAGCAGCAATTCTACTTAGCTGCTCTGGTGGTTTCAGCAAGCCCTAGAGTTTACAATCTACAGCCCAGAGTTTTGCAATCTCTGGGTGTTAAATGCTTCCTCAGTCAAGAAAGATCCCTGGAGATGTCCGTGCATTAACACCACGTGCTCCACCCCAGTGTTAGACACATGCAAGAGAAGGTGGTTTGGCTGGTAAAGGCTGGTGAAAAAGCTTGTCTTTTTCTCTGAAAACTGTAGCAAAACTAAAGGAGAAAAATATGTTTGACAAAAATTGTCTTTTTCTGAAAAACTGAGCCTCACTTTCTTGATGCTTTTGGCCTTTCTTCAAATGTTAACACTTTCCTGTACCACTGACTGCCTTTGTGACAGATAGCTGGACAAGAGCATGCACCTGGCCAGGAGGCACCACAAGAGATGTGCTCGGGCTGTGAGTATTCTCCTTAAATAAACAGTAGGGCCATAACCTAAATGAACAATTATTCCTACAGCGGTGCTGTGTAAGAATAAGAAACTTTTTGGAGTACTGGAATTATCCATTGACCTACTGAAGAAAAAAATTGTAAATCAACTATGTGGAAGAACAGTGGAGAGAGGGAGTGTTCAGCCAAGATTTGTGGCAAGGTTGTGCTGTGTTCTTAAAGGAGCTGTTGAATGCTTGCATAGATTTAGAGTTGTCCTTGTGCCGGGACATTGGTATAAAATAGGATAGAATTTCAGTGGGGAATGTAGCTTGTTTTCTCTATTACAAAATTGTGTAATTTTAGGCTATTTTTGTCTGAAAATGGAAACAATCTTGCATTTAAAATGCTGCAGGATAAAGATTTGTAGAGTCTTTCAACTATAAGTAATAAGAGGATCTTTATTTTACTGATTTGTGGTCAAAGTTGTTCAGTAGAACAGGTGAAAAGGTGCTAACATGTTTGTTTTTGTGGAAAGAGAGAATTTCCTTGTATCACTGAAAGAAAAGGAGCAGAGCTAGTCAGTGTACACAATTCGTAAAGGGGGGGGGGGGGTGCTGACTGAAAAGAAAAAAAGATGTGGAGACTGTTCATTGCAAATATATTGCTATCTCTGTGAAAAGAATAAACATTTGGTGATACCCAGCTAATGATCTTACAGTAGAAGCAGTTCCAGTGGACTTGCAGCCCTTTTTTGTCCACATTCACGGGAGGGTATGTCTAGTAAGTGCTTCCAAAAAGAACTAACTTAGAAAACTTACAGAGGAATTCAAGTGAGTTTTTCTTCTAAGGGTCCTCAGAGCTTGATTACACTGGTGTGACCAATCTGCTATAAATCCATGGATTGTTAAGGATTTTACTGGTTTTATTTTTATTTTCTATTGTGACATTTGTATATAATTATATGTTTTCTGTCTGTGTTTGGACTCTCTGTCTAAAATGATAAATCCAAAATATCTTTTGTGGACAAAACTTGACAGGGAAGTCTTGGGCAGTCTTAATCTCTTTATACGATACTTGTTTTTTAGATTTGCATTGCATTTGACCAACTCAGACCTGCTTGCACCGTTTAAGGGACTCCAAGTTGATGTAAATAAAATACGTGCCAGGAAGGCATACTTCAGTGGTTTTAATTTCTTAAACATATTTTTGTGCCCTCCTGGTGATGACTGAGTTTCTTACTACCTACTGTTGAATCCCCTGAAATATGAGTAATGTTACTACTGACACTGTAGGATCCAATGAAGCTAAGAAAGTTTGGATGGACAAACTTCTACAATTACAGGCTCATGGATGTTTTGTTTTCTGTGCCTACTTTTTATGGAATGTTATACCCCAGAAAAAAATGCATTTCAGTTGTATGTGTGTATATAGACCACTGAATGAGTATGGTATCTGCCATTACTGTGTAACTGTAGCAGTGAAAAAGCTGATATTGGATTTGAACGCCCTTGTGCCAGGTGTTTTGCAGCTTCAGAACAGAAGTACTGATTCTCACCAAAGTTACATTCTAGATGTCCTTTTCTAGGCAGAAGGCATTAATATGAATAATGTTATCTAATATTTCTAGCACTAAACACTGCCATTTTCCCCAACTCAGAAACTTCAACAAAGTTCTCATTACGGCTCAGCATTCTGAGAGTTTCCTTCCCTGTAAGTCACATCGGTCCTTTGAAAGTATGGTTTTCAAAATCTTTGAATGATCAATAAAAGAAGTTGCAATGTTTGTCCTTTTCATTAAAGATCTCATTGTTTAAGATTATGGAGGTAAATAAGAGCTGAAGGCCTCAACTGAGGTTGTAGCACTTCATAAAAGAGGTGAAGAGCAAAGTGTTTTGCCTTGTCAGCAAGATCCTGTTCTTCTAAAACCTGTGAAAGTGCCATTGTGTATGTTAAATAACCGCTTAATTAAGGCCTGAATTTTGCTTTTGCACCAAAAAGCTGTCCAAAAATTCTGTTTTATAAGTGGCTGCAAAAAATGGATTGTGATTTATATTTTTGGTCCTTTTTGACAATGTGCTAAGAGAGTTTCAGTAGTAATAAATTGCTTTATTTTTATTGACTTTCTCAACAGGTACTAGTGATAGATGTAACAGGTCATTTTGTCCCCTATTGTAGAGAGTGGGAAGAATTCAGAGTTTCATGTCCAGTGCACTGTGCACTGCCAAATACTTTGTACTTCCATATCCATGTTCAAAAAAACCCAATCAACATTTTTAGACACGTTTTTGTTTCTTACACTTCCATAAACCTAGAGCAACTGTGATAACTGATCTTGCTAAAAAGCTTTCTAGTGGAAGGAAATTCTGTCCAAGATGCTGGTTTGGTCTGATTTCATCAACAAAGTTGTGGAAAAGATTCAAGTGACTTTGAAGTATTTTCTGTTGATTTCATTATTTTGATTTTACTACTATGTATTATATTATGAGATGTTGAAGTCTGCATATTTCAGCTTTAATTAATCTCTTTCAACTTTGTTGATGAGGAAACAATGGCAAATACTAAAGATGGAACATATCAGACTTTTCTGGGTGACCCAAGTTCTGTGAATAGAATGCCATATTAAAATCTTGGGGTGGTGCTTCTGCCCTTGTATCTGTAAATCAGCTTTACATTCCCTCCTTTCACTTAGCACTGCTTTGGTCATAGTTGTTAAAGTGGCAACTCTGACCTAATCTAATTTCCTAAGTAACTTGAGTAGCAGGTCTCATTGCTACATCTAATGCTCTTACAAGTAGCTTTGGGGCACCAGGGTTTTGCCTTCCTGCAATTCAAAAGTGTTACTATGGCTAGGAAAATATACTTGACTTAGATTTATATCCATTAGCTTGGACACACATAGGAGGCAAGTTTGTTAAAGAGGGTCTATAAATGTCCCAGATCAGGGTCCCATACCGATCTGGATAATGAGTCAGCACAGCCCTGTGTTTAAAGGAATAAATTTCCAGCAAAACTGATTAGCTTAGGCATGCAATGTATATCTCAGCAAGGCATATTGGCCTGGCCAGTGATGTGCTTAGGCAGGACACCAGTTTTTGCTCTGGTTTATGCCAGCCAATTTGGAGGGGGGTGTGTGGGAAAAAAAATTAGGTTTGTCTCCACCTACTTTTGTGTTATATAAGTAATTGTACTTAGTATATGAGTTTAAACAGGCAAAATAGCTCATGTCTGTTATGCAAGATAGGGTGAAATACAAAACTCTGTGACTTACAGAAGTTCAGTGTAAGTTATTTCCTTAACCTTGTTAACTCTGAATGTTATAAATGTAAAACACATTCTTGTCCCAGACATGAATCCGGATTTTAAATCCTCAGAATTCTGTTTCATTTTGCCCAGCCATAGCAATGATTTCTCTAATCAGAGAGATCATTTTTGTGAGCAAGCTATTTTCTATACAAATACATTTGCATAAAAGCTTTCTGTATTGCAGGAAAAGCTTCTTTTATTTTCAGGAAAATTAATTGCTTCTAAACTAAAATATTTTCCTCAAAAATGGACTTTCCAGTATTTCTACTAGAAATTAGCATTTCTTATAGAAAATTCAATGAACATTTTTCTGGTTTGTTTTCTCTATCTTTTTTTGTAAAAAAAAACTGTTCTAGAGAAGATGGGGTAGACTTGCTGAATTTTGTTACTCAGGCTGCTGTGGTTTGACTTGGCCAGATGAGCTACCAATAAAGTTTTTACAAGTAAAATCCTTTTATATGTGTTTTTGGCAATTTCTTGTCTTCAGTTCTTTTTATTTCTTCCTCTCTAAATTCCTCTCTGTAAACCAGAAACCTTGGGACAAATGAACTTGTATTTAGTTGATCTCAGTTCTTCCATAAACTAGCCAAATACTGTTAACCCGAATTCTACTGTGCAGAATAGAGATATGCTATTTTCTTCTCTCCAGGGGCATGGTGAGTGTGTATTCATTATACCTTCAAAAACTCTGTCTGCCATAGTAAGAGACATACAAATGTTGAAAATGAGGGAAGGAAAAAGAGAGTAAGCACTACCACAGTATATGTATGGGATTACTTGTAGAGATAATGAGGTTCATTGATTCCTGATTAAATACCTCCAGGCAGCAAAGGTACCTCCCTGGTTTCTATAGGTGTTACTAAGGTGAGCTCAGTGATAACCCTTGCCAAAAGTTCAGCTCAAAGTACAATCACACTAGATAGTTATAGATCATTACCCTTGGCAAACTTATGCTGCATTATCTAATTACCCACTTTCTTCTGTTCTACAATGTATGTGTAAGCCTACAATATTTAAAATACACATAAAAACCCAACCAACTTTTAAGTACAGGTACTTATTATACCATAATTGCTCATATAGTGCCTTGCCAAAAAATACTGGGTTTACTTTCCTTTCAATCTTTTGATTGTTGCCTTGTGGTAGCATGTACAAACCTCAGCTATCAGTCATCCATCCTGAAGCTACATACTCTGAAAGAGCAAAACATAAAGCTGGTCATTGCTTTAAAATTGTTACAGTTTAAGTGGAGATCAACGACAGCTGATAGTTTTTATGACAGGCAACCATACTTCAATACAACATTGTATTTAGGAGAATAAACAAAGTTATCAAAGTTATTCAGCATTTTGATAACTGCAATCGCTGGAAGTCCAGTTTGTCATTTTTTTATGTGAGGT
>NW_008824467.1:2784306-2790800 GCF_000699105.1 Pygoscelis adeliae | reverse complement strand
AGTGATCAGTTTACAGATTTATGTGGCTTTCATCAGTAAGGAGAGGGTACAGTGTAAAAGACGTTTCATACCATCCAGACTGAATGCAACAAAAGAACAACATAATGCAAATTCTGCGTTAACTCCATGTGTATTAAAAAAATAAATAATATACTTCGTGTAGGTATAGATCACATGATATTAAAAGCAAAGAGGAATTTTTTTTATTTTATACCTAAGTAAGAGGAAAGACTGAATGAAATGTCAGGGCATGTTGCTTTTCGAAGTTTTTCACAGCTTTAGGCACTCAAAACTTCATTCCAAACCGCAGTGCCAAGATATATACTTTTGATATGTAATCTAGCAAGTTTCCTGTTCCGAGTTTACCAGTTGCTCTTAGTTCCATAGTTGAAATATTGCTGTGAACTATGAAGTATTTATCTGAAAATTTAAAACTTAGGACAGTGCTTGTTGACTGTATTTACAGTATCATTTGGATCACAAGAGCTAGTGATTTCACTAGTTTCTAGAAGAGAAATTATTCTTGATTGTTTATGGAGTCTGATGCAAATTATAAGGTGCTAAAATTATGCTAAAGCCAAAAACAAAAGAAAAACTTGTATTGCACAGTAGGTGTGACTAATTATTTGAGTATGTTTTTACCAGACTGACAGCAACCTCTAAAAAATGCAAGGAGGCACATCAACAGACCAAAACTTTTATCAGTTGTGGTAAGAAACAAAGTAAGTAGATAGAGATGACATGTATTTTAGTCATCAGGCTACTGATGGTGTTCTCTAACCTGAACAATGAATGAAAACATCTGTTCATATCTCCAGATACAGTCAAAGGGAATAATTTTCTAGGAGATTTTTGGCTTTTTGTGGTATATGGTCAAGTGTGATGTCTGACACCGAACTTGTCAGATCACATTTAAAAAAAAAAATTATTCCATGGATGTATTTCACAAACTTTGTTTATGAGTTCTTTCCTAGGTGCCTTGCTATATCATAAGTCAACTTCAGTAAATGGAATTACTTCAGGAATGAATTTGGCCTCTTGTTCTTCCAGCTTGTTCACTGAAGCATAAAATGAGGCAGAAACTAGAGATGCAGAATTGCTTCCTAAAACCCAAACATTAAACTTGTGCAGACACCTTGAGGGCAGGTTTTGTAAACAGTGAGATTTCATTAGCCCTGCTGAAAACTTAATTTGGTTGGCAGAAAAATACCTACAAAATAATAGGCCAAATTTTCTAATAAACTTTGGTTCCTGTAGGCTACCAGAGTGGAGAAAGATGGGTCAAATATTAGGAATATAATCTTACCAGGGAGATTATTGAGGATGATGTTTTCCTGAGACAAACAGCTGGCACACAGACGAAATAGACAACTCTGAAAACTAAAAACTTTACTTCATTTTCATTTATATCTGGGACAGATTTATTAGTTAGCTTGTGTACCAGAGTTCAAAGACAGAGATGGATCAGTTAATGAAATTGATAATACTTATATAGTCGAAGAAACAAAAACATGCCTGTAATTGGAAATAAGGCTTTATTTCTGGGTTTAATTTCTAGACATATTGTTGTATGATCAAAAAGTCTTAGCTAAAATATGACAGACTCTCCAACTTACAGAATAATTAACCTTCCCAGAGACATCCTAGAAACTTGCTGAGTCTGAAACACTTAAAAGAAGTGAGCATAACAAAATTAAGAAATTATCTTAATTTAGATTCTCAAGAGTGCACACCTTCTTTCAGACACTGTCCTGGAAAGACTTAGGCGTGTGCTTCCATTGTGTGGAAGCTTCCACTTGCCAGTGGAATTCACTGACAAATCAGTGGATGTCAAAATAAATATGTGCATGATTCAGAACAGAGAGCTGCAGAGCAAACTCTCTGGGCCAAATGTGTTCATAAATCCATGTTGTTCGATCGAATTCTTATTTTTTACCAATAACAGGTAACATCAGCATGAGAATATGACTGAGTGAGGTGTTAGAACTACAGCCAGTTCTTGTATTTATTAGCTTAACTTACCCATGACATGGTCCCTTTCCTTGCAGGATTTTGACAGACACTTCTGCTTCTCTGCTGGCCCCACTAGCACAAATGTAAGGTTTGGGTTAACAAAGCATCTCAGATGTGATTTTCTCACAATAACAGCTTTTATCACAAGACTTCCATCCTTTTGGGCTGCATCTGGATCAAATTTAGAACTAGAACATTCTGGTTTTGGCCCTGAACCAAATCTTAGCTTTCTAACTGAGAACCCTTCATCTTGACATGTGTATTGCAGTTGGATTTGAGTTCCCAGCACCTCTCTGACATAAACGTAGAGCTTTCCGCGCTTTCCATGTCACTGACATAGTCGTTGCTCTAAGTAACAAATGGTGGAAAATGCACCTTTCCCCTTTCAGTTTTCCATGCCAGATTCAAGTTGAAAATCATATGTAGAAATACATAATTTCTAAAGAGTCAGTTTTTGTGCTGAAATCCATGTAGTTTTTGCGACATTTCCAATGAAGTGCAAACTGAGATATGTTTTCCTTATCTTTCTCTTTCCTTCTGTTAAAACGCAACCCTCAAATCTCTGCCTTTTCTTTACTGAAAAGGTACCTCAGTATGCAAACATAGACACTAGCTTCACTGTTCCTGGGACATATGAAGACTTATCCCAGAGAAGAGCCATTGTAGGAAGTATGACAAGAATGCTGACCCTTTTTTCTCCTTGATGAGTTCCTTTTGGTAGGTTTTTTTGTGATTGAATAGCTGGGAAAAACTTTCTATTCAACATGAAGTTATGCTAAAGCTGTGCACCCAAGGCAGTTCTCTTTTCCACTTTTCAATCCATTTTTCTATTCCTAACTTTGCCACTTGCTCACTTTATGATCTTGAGGAAATCTCTTCTTCCCTTTCCCTCTCCCAATTTTCTGCATGGATGCTAAGATCTCCCTTCATATGCTGAGATCTACTGATAGAAAAGTGTTACACTGAGAATGTTTTTATACTTATTTATAACCAAAATTCTCTGAACATACGAATCTTCTACAGAAATACAAATAAGAAAAAGTAGTGAAACAAACTACTACCTTGGTCAGCTAGCCATAGTATTTGAAGAATCTCATAAAACTGTACAGGCAAAACTGATTTGGTTTGAGTGGCACTATCCCAGGAATGTGTTTGTCCCAGTTGCGTTTCCTGTGAAAAGTAAGCTCAAATTACATCTCTGTTCCCTCTATAATGCCACTAAATGTAGAAATACTTTTATGGGGATAATATAGGATATGCACTAAATTCTTACAGGAATAAAAGTTGTATCATGTTCAAACTGCATCGATTAAAAATAAGAAAAATAACCATCAATTTTTTTTGTTTGTATCAAGGTTTTTCTGTATCAAGTTCAAGTTATGATACACTAGAAACATATTTTGAACCTGTTGTCTTATGACATGATTAAAATATTCTCCTGTAACTTGTAAATTTACATTTGTCAACATCACAAAATCAATACACATTTCAACGCATCTAGTAGTATATGGCCACTAGGGTCCTCAGGTTAAAATGACATCAGCAGTAGAGTTCAGGGTTGGCAGGTTTCCTTTCTATACTATATGAGACTCCCGGCAGTAAAATTTTCATTCACATCCATAAGCACTAAAAATTATCAGAGTTTGCTCAAAAAATTAAGTGAGGAATGTGTATCAGTGCTTTATAGAGTAGGGTAATGTCTCTATGAGCTATTGAAAGGTATTTGAGTAACCACTCAATTTTTTATAGAGAATAGAAAGATATACAACTCCTGGCAATGTCACAGAACCAAAATGCATGCTTCATTTCAGAAGGTACAGCAGGTTAATTTCAGAGGTACATTTTTATCTTTGCAGCAAATAGCCTTTAAGTCTATATCAGGCATTTATAAATGCATTGAAATTGGGTCAGTGCTAAACTGTAGATCACAGCAGCTGAGCAGCTTTGACACTGACTGGTAACAGGGAGAAAAAGAACAGGATGAGAGTTGATGATATAGTACATCTTGTAACTTCAGCGGGTAGCATAGCAACTGGAGAAACGCTGGAGAAAAATCCCCTTGTTGACTTCATAGCACTGGAAATGTATTTAGTCTACAACACAGCTTTTAAACCCAGCTTGCAGAATTGCAGAATTTTTCAATTTGGTGTTGCTCCAGGTTCAAAAACATACCAGCTGAAAAATGTGGATTGGAATCCTTTGCCATCGGTTCTTAATATAATGACTGATTTCCCACTCTGTATTCAGCAAGCTGCAGGCAACGGGTTTGAACTGAATCCAGGTGGAAGTAGGCCAGACACGTTAAATTTAAGACCTCTATTTCACAACTCCCTACAGAAATTGTGCAAATAATGTAGCTGAAGTGCTTTCTACATACTGTGTAACCCTGCTCTTTTGGCATTTTCATTAATTCCTTGCCCTTTTCTGCTGTATGCACCGTTAAGAAGTACACTAAGAGGAGGAAGGAATCATAATAGCATCTGTCAAGCATTAGATGTAAAATGTTCTTGTATTTGTTTTAAATTTTGATATAAACAGCAGGAAAAAGACAGACATTCATATACTGATGTGGTAAGTAGTCAGGCTTTTCAACTTAATTGTTATTTCCACACCTATTATCTGGTTAGTGCTGCCAGCAATGAAAATGTATAGTAGTAATCCAGTTGCCAGAGTTTAAGTACGTTCTCCTATTTATCTTGAAGTCCAGACTTAATACATATACTTCCCTCCTAAATCCTTTATGCCTCTTTCTGAGTATTGTGTGGTGGTAAAGCTCTGACTTTTTTAAAACATAAATAATGAGATGATTTTCACCCAATTATTTAGCCTCTTGTAGTACACGTTACTGCAGTGGAGGCTTCCAATGACAAATGCAATGCCAAGACTGGCACACTGAATTTTCTGCATGCCAACAGAAACCTCATCCTTGCCAGATGGAACTAGCATGTTAAATAGATCATTTTATTTCAAATGGAAACATTTGAGTGACCGCTTCTGTGCTATCTGTCTTCCTGTTTAGATTTTATTAAAAATTTGCACTCAAATGGCTGAGAGTGTAGAAGATCATGCTAATGAATGCTAACATTATCATTTGGAAGCCAAGCTAAACATGTAACAAAAAAACCCAAGCCCAGAGACAGAAAACTAAGAGTACACTGAATCCTTAGTAGAACTCATGGGTGGAGTTAGGGATTCTGTAAAGACAAAAAAGGCTTTGGACTAAGATTCAATAGAAGTTCAAAATATGAAATAGAAATGGGGCAGCACCAAAATCTTGGTATCTGAAAATCCCACAGACTTTGACATTAATTGTGTTAATTTGTTCTAGCTGAGTAACTAGCCCTTTGTGTGTTTGACATCTGTCTGTTATGAACAGGAATGTGTTGGATAAGGTAGAAGGACAGATTTGGATTCCCTGCATCTTAAACAGAGGAGGATCTAGCGTATGCAGTCAGTGTGAGCACATAAGCAGAAGGCACAGTTCTGTGATTGTAATAAGTCATTGTAGATTCTTGTTCACTTTGGATTTAAGAGTCCTTGTTCCTCCCTGTTACAGGATTACACAATACCAAACAGACAACATTCTCATTTCTCTTGTTTAGCTAGCTTTCCTAATATACAAATTTACACTATTGAAAAAAGTTCTTTAAATAATTATGTGAATCCAAGAAAAAAGATACACTGTTTTTGGTGGGTGTTTTAATGGTTTCTTTGACCATGTGCACAGTTGCTTTTGTATTCTGTGATTGAGAAAATTATTTAGGAAAAGCAAAGACTCTAACACTTAAGAGACTGACATTTAAATTAGTATGTGAAATATGAATGTATGCTCATAAAGTGAAAACTAGAAATAATTCTATTTGGTCTGACATGTTCAGTGGAAATGTTGAATACCTGCACCCAATCAACAGAGAAGTAGTACAAAGATATATAAACTTGTACACTGAATACATTCAGGTAAATTAGGACTACTCAGATATTGTTTCAGTACAAAAGGACTACTTCCCATACATAAGTTATTTGTTGTAAATGGCTTGTCAAATTTCTGGCACATTAATGTTATCTCCATTTAATAACTAGAAGGATAATGCAGAGCATACACGAGAAATGCTGATCTTTTCTCCGTATTCCTTCATTTTGTGCATTTGACTCATGTGAAGGTTACTTTGCTTTCCCCAGCAGCCTCAGGAGCTGGTGGTTGTGTAATCTGGTCAGTGAGCTGTGAATAAGTAAGAAGGAGAATGATATCATGGGCAGCAATAGAAAGCTGGGCACTGAGGCAGAGATACTTACGTATGCTGATGCTTTTATTTATTTGTTATTTGTTTTGTTTAGTTTTCTTTTTTTTAACAAACCACATTAGGCAGCAGTAAAAAGACATTGTACTTTTTTGGGTTAGCCCCTTGCGTTAAAAATAAACTGTTATTGAGACATGTCCCTGTGTAAAAATCCTTTACTTCCTTTATTTAATTTCCTTACCA
>NW_008824467.1:2779345-2784270 GCF_000699105.1 Pygoscelis adeliae | reverse complement strand
CTTGTTCATGTCTAAATAGTTACATTTTTTTGTTGAGTTCATCACATTACTTCTTATTTCTATTATTATCTTTGTTCTTATTTAAAGATATTTTCTGTTTAAATTGTATAAATTCTAAGGTACTCAAGATTACAATTCCTGTGTGTTTTATTTCATTGTTTCTTCCCCAGTCTGTACATTTCCTGCCCATCTCGGAGGGGTGCCTACTGTTCTGGTAAATAATGTCAGCTTAGAAACCAGTGTTCCTTACTCCACAGCTACTTGTCTGGAAAGCAGCAAAAACAGTGCTGCAGGTGAAGCTGGCACCCTGCCCACTCCAGTCCTGATAGCTTCATAAATCTTGACCCTGACATAGCCCCACAATTACATTTCGTGACACAAAGCCAAGCAGTGTTATTCATCCAGTGCCCTAATTTACATTTCCCAAGAGAAAAGAACATACAGATAGTGTTTCGGAGCTCTTTTTGCTTTTACATTTGTCTAAAGGTTAGTTTCAGGTCAAGTACAAGAAACCTGGCAAAGGGAGGGGCGGTGATTGAACTTTAAAATGAATTAAAACTAAATAGAGATTAAGGAAAATGCAAGACTTAAGCTGTCATTGTTCTTGTGCCAGCTGGAACTATAGATCAGTGTATATTCTAATATCAGAAATAAGCAGCTGCTATTTCTTTTGTGGAACAGAAAATAACTATTGTGTTCCTTTTGCTGTGTCTGACAAGGCAAACTTTTCCTGCATGTAAGTCCTTGATATGAGTTTTGTGCTTAGAACACCTTAAATAAAGAAAGACACAACTTGAAATGCTCTGAGAAAAGTACACTGCCTTTTGCCTCCAGATATTATAACAGGACTGGGATTTGCGTCACCTAACTTTAGACATCTGCACTGCATATATGTGCTTCTGCTCTGCTGCTCCGGCTCTCTTCATAACCAATAGGAGGAAATAAGCACAATGAGGCCATGACTCACATCTGCCGTAGATGTCTATTTAGGATGAGAGGAGTTGTGCCCAGAAGTGTTTGTTCGTCTAGTGTCCACTCTAGAGGAAGTCTAGGCAATTACTGCAGATGGAGATGTCTACATTGGAGATGTCTAGTGTCAGGTGACCTGAATGCCACCTTATTCTACTTAGGCCAAATGTGATAGGGTTTCCAGTGAGAATGTTCAGTGCTGTAAAAAAGACCTTAGAAGTATTAAAACCACAGTGGTTTTCACTTAGAAGAGTTTATGGTCGTTATTGTCATGCTGTATGTTAGAATTAATATTTCATAGGGTTGTGTTACCACGGCTTCTGGGGGCCTACACATGAGCTGAGATTTGCCTCTGCTGAGCCCTCCATAAAGATGCAAAGCACAAATTTGGTCTCTGGCCAGCTTGCCATCTGGTCTACACAGGAGATTGGGAGCAAAAGGCAATAAGGAAGTGATACAGTTAAAACCAGCAGCTAATAGATTGGATGCACTAATGCGCTAAGTGTTACCCAGCTTCTATTAGAGAAAGGGCACTCGTAGGAATCATTTAAAAGATTATAAGGTGGTTCTGTGAGTTTTACTAGGAACTTCTCCCAAGCATAAAAAGGATCCTGGGTTTAAGTCTGAAGCTGCTTGTTTGAAAATTCACCAGATGAATTATGAAGGAGGTAATCATGAGCTGGAGGTGGGGTTCAACCTCTTGAAGCTGAATGAGAGATAATAGTTAAATAGGGCAAGGAAAAGCTGTGAACAGCTACAAAAAGTCACTTATGTGGTGGTAGAGGAGGGAGAGGTTACGCTGCAATGCGAAGCATTGCTTGTTTCACTCAGTGAGCCAGGGAAATGATCTTTGCAAGCAACAGTATTTCGAACACACCAACACAGTGAGGGTCCTTTTGTCAATTCCAAACTAAAGAAAGTTACAATAATGAAGACAGTAGATGATCACCTGGACAAAAATTTTAGTTGTGTGGAGGTGTGGAAGGGCACGTTTGGAGGTGCTGTGCAGCAGGAGTCTGAAAAACCTTAGGCATACTCTTGACATTTGAAAACAAGGAGCAATCCAAGTTAAAGATGACATCTTTGTGATATGAATACATATGATACCATTGTCCACAGTAATTGAGTAAGAAAGTAGTAGAAATGCCTCAGGAAGAAGATGTAACCATTTTGAGCTTAATTTGACAGTTATCCACAGGAGGTCAAAGAGGCATGCTGAGAGTTTAGTTTGGAAGAGAGTTAGGTCTGGAATAAAAGGGTAGATTTGTGTCTCTGCAGCCCAGAGATAGTAGATGAACTCCCAAATAATATGGTGGCTGTGAGGGTCAGAAAGATAGGATAGTGGAGCTTTGGGGAACCCCAAAAAGAAATTAGGAAGGGGGATTAGAAGAACCCTTGAAAGGTGAATACTGAAGGAATTGAAGGAGAACTCAGGGCTTACCCAAGAGAAAAGGGCATGTCTGCAATCCATTTATGGCCTCTCTGTGCCAGAAAAAAATGGAAAATAAACAAATTGGACACATTTTGAAAATAAGCCACACCACAAGATTTCTGATTGGGCTCACAGTATCTGCCATCAATGAAAACAAGCTTTCAGGGCCTGAAAATCTACAAAAAGGAATGGCAAGTCTAGAAATGTTCTTAATGGCGTGAAGAAGGACCTGTTAGCAAAGGGAGTGTTCATAACTGTCTGCATCATGGGGGACTGGGTTTGATGATCCTTAATCCAGGTCTTTTCAGGCCCTATATGCCATATCAACATGTGGGAGAGTGGGTTATTGCTTAGTCCTACTGTCATTTTAGGCAGTGAAGTATTTAAAGGGGAAAATTTGTATTTTGCATAGAATTGACCAATTTTTATTCTTCAACAGTTGTCCATCTATCTGATGAAGTTTGGTTTTGAAATGTATCCCACCTCCAGCTGGAGGGAATGTGCACAGGACAAGAGGTGTCCAGGGTTAAAATCAGATAAATGTCTATTTGAGTGAGTATCCTCAAGTGTTTGGAATGCAGAGGATACCATGAGAAACAAATAAAGCCATTACATTAATTGTTAACAGAATTAGGCATCACAGATGTTTCTGTAATGCACAGATTGCTGCCATCTCAAAGAAGCTTTTCAGCTGTCCTTGCAATTTTAAGAGTAAAATATTCTATTAAAGGAACAAGTGAAAATAAATGAAACATATCATTACTTTTACAATGGACAAATTGTCGATTTGTCAAACCACAGAGACAGGAACTCTAAGTTATAATTCTCTTTCCCATTTAAGAATGTGTCTAAAGAAATAATCAGAAAAATACAAGCCAACCCCCTCTCTCAATGTCTTCCTGAAGCTTCCTTTACAGACCCACTTTACTACTTTTTTGTTTTGGTTTTTTTTTTAATCTTCCCGTGCTTTACCATAGGGATCATTTGCAGTTGAAAAAGAATATTAGGGGTTTTAGTTTAACAGTTCCCTTGAAAAGTGAGGACATAGTAAGGTTGTACAAATTTCCTGCAGCCTGGACGTGCCAGACTTTTACAGCTGCATTCTTCTTTATCAACCTATCAAAACCATTTAGTGCTATCTTTCAGCAAAGCTGTGAATTATTTACCCCTTTGGATTCAGACATTTTTACAAATGTCAATGTAGCTGCAGTGTGCAATGAAGCCAATCATTTAGCTGCCCCTTCCATTATGTGAAATAATAGTGCACCTTTTGTGCGGACACTATTGATACAGAAGTGAATGAGCCATGAAATCAAGGTGTGAATCGCTGTAGGACTGTCTGCCTCCCTTCCCCCTTCCTTTTTTAGGAATTTTCTTGGAATCAGATCCTTGGTAAAAAATTTTATAATGCTTGCACAATCTCACAACTTGTTTCTCAGTATTTTATTACCCCTTAGTTATGAGAGATCGAGTTTATGTCTATCTTAGACATTTTAGAAGGCAACCTTGACCCAAACTGGAGTGTGATAAATGACACTTCTAAACTCATATTACACATGCTCTCACTCTCTGTCATTTTGAATTGTTTAATAAAAGGAATAAGCAAGTTTACTAACTTAAAATTCTATTTTGTAACCATTGTCTTTGAAGGAAACTAGAAAAAAAAGGCAGACATTTGCTTCTGTTTTTCCCTCAGAAGTATCATATCTTGTTTTCTTTTAGTGACAGATGAGTTTTAGGTTTCCATCACTAGGCTGTGTTTTTGCGTGGGGGGCGGGAGGGAGGAGTAGCCTACAATGGTTCAAGAGTACTTCTGAAAACAAAGAAAAAAGAAGTGTGTACTGATGAGAAACTCCAGAGTAGTGCCGGATAGAAAACTTCTGGTAAAATTTTTCTTCCTCTTCTAAGAGCTTAGTGCAAATGTAGACCTCATTTTTTAAAATACCCTGCATTTCCTGCTGTCAGCATAGAAAAAAACCCTGCATTTTTCTTAATAAACTCATCAGTTCTTGCATTTTCATGGATTCTAGTCACTGACTAATGACCAGGCTATCATTTGCTTAGGTTTTGGGGGTTTCAGTGTGTATTGTAGAGCTGTCCCCCACTGCTTCCACTGCAGTACAAAAAGCATTGCGAAAGTAACGTTTGAGCTGGAAGAAAACTGACTCTCAAGCTGTGTGACCATAGTTCTTCCAGTAATCCCAAGCCAACACTAGTCCTGGGTCTATCTGCTGAGTTGTGCAGTGTAGCTTGCCACAAGATCGGTGAGGAATATGTGCACCTGCCTCAGGGCAGGGTGATCTGCTCAGGTTCCCCCCGTCTGACATCGGCATGATTGTATAGGATTCACTGTTAACATTTTCTTTTGTCATGAAGTGGCTTTCAGTGTTCTGCTTTTTCTTTCTCTCTTAATAAATACCTTTTAGCCAGCAGTGCTGCAACAAACCACATGCTGGGAGGCAGCAAGAGGAGCAGTACTATTTTCTTTTGAAGAAAACTATCGTTTTCATTGTACTGATAGTAA
>NW_008824467.1:2755523-2779312 GCF_000699105.1 Pygoscelis adeliae | reverse complement strand
AATTTCAGAAAATGGCTGGTGAAATATATGCCAGAAGCAACACGATGCATAATTGATTAAAGAGGTCAGTGTCTTATCCCTCAGCTTAGCACATATGTCACTTTTAGGTCAGTTGTGCCAAGCCAAAGGAGTACAGTTTCTAGCTGGCCCACTTTTTGTTGCTGTGCTCTTCTGTTGCTGGCATTATTGAAGAGCTCCTTGCTGATCTTATTGATTAAATTAGGTTTTTGTTTCCTTTTTCAGTTCTATCTGTAACCGTCAACCAAACCTGTTTATAAATCATCCTCAGGTTGCTGCTGTGTTCAAGATAAGGTAGAGGTGGTTGTTTGGCTATTGCAGTTCTTGGGGATGAAGTGTCATAAAAGACTTCATGCAAGCCATGAGAATCACTGCCACCCAAAAAGAAGAAAACTTGCAATGTCCCAAGTTACCCACCTCACCTTCTTAAAAATTCTTCCTCTCTCCTTCTCTGTGATTTCATTGGCAGACATATATTAATTTTGCAATGTCATTTGGTAAGCATTTCTTTTGGCAGCTGTCTGCTGTCCTGAGACAGGTCCACATCCCTGCACTGGTATCTGTGGGTCACTTGGTGACCTGGACTGGAGAGCTGACATGAGTTTAAAATAGCTTTGCAAAAAGTCACCTAGACCAGTTCTCCAGTCTGGTCTGCAATGTGACCAAAATTCACTGCATTTTGCATGAATGACTGGCTTTGCCACTGAAAGCAGTATTCATTAAATTATGTGCTCAACACTATTTGTTGACACTTATAGGACCCCATTTCCAGGTTGGGACAGAACTTAATGTATCAGGATCTAGATTAATTTACACAGAACCCTTTTGTTTACACTTAGCTAGCAGGTTATTCCCCTTTTTCCCTTCCCACCCTTTTCTTTGGCCAAAAGCTACAAGGTGCAAAAAGGCAAGTGCCTAAAACTATAATGAACAATAGCTGGATAAATGTATTAACATCTCCATTGTTTTTACTACCTTGTAGCATTTGCATTGCTTTTGTAGCCTTGGAAATATGCAGGGTATCATTTAACCATTATTTGTTTTGCTTTGAAGATCTCATCTGTTCTTTCTTTATTTACTGTGAAATATGACTAGTTTAAAACAACAAAAAAAATCTGTTGTAGGCCTTGAAGTATGTATTTATTTGGCCCATTTTTTGAAGCTACCAGCATCACTTTTTCTCATTGGTCCTTTGGAGTGAATGAGAAAGTTACCATTTATTTGACTAGGAGCTAGGCTTTCAGGCATTCCCAAATGCAGAGAACTGCCAGAAAAATTTACAGATTTGCTACTAACTCCCTTGAGTATAGAGTTGATTCAGTTAAAGAATTCTAAGTGTGATTCAACATGTCTCTGTTTATGCTCAACAGCACTTGTGCCCAGAGCGGGAAGAATTACACAGATTTCATCACCACTAGCAGGAAGAGCATAGATAATTCCTACCATTAGCATTATGATGAAAAATTGCCCCAGTGTGTTTGATCTCAGTATTTTCCTATGGGCTCTTGCAGTTTTTCCACTTTCATAGTTCCCACTTAGAAGATAGGTTCTTTCTTTATGACATAAACTTTTTCCATAAGTCTAGTCATTTCTCTTTCTTTATACTCTTCCCGAAGTATTCCATTTTTTGCCAAGTTTTCATTAAAAAAACCCAAAAATCCTCTTTAACTTTCATGCCTGTGTAGAACCTTTAAGTGCTTTTCTTAGAACAAAATTATTTTAAGTACAGTAATATACCAGCAAACTGTAAAGCATTTGTCCTATCATGGTGAAATGGTGCTTGAAAACATCTTCAAATACACCAAACAAGAAAAACATATGTAACAAAAAATCCCATAAACCTTTGAACTGGAGGCTTTCTTTTGGAAACTTCTGTCTCTGAACATGAAAGAGGAGATCAGACTATACATATGTGTAACTAATACAACATTGATTCCCTAAAATGTTACTGAAGACTTATTGCTTCATACAGAAAATAAGGACAGAGTTTAACGGATGTGTTCTTGGAAAGGCTAGTCCATGTACATAAATAATATTTCACAGTTTTATGTATAAACTGCATAGTAAGCACGTAGATTATGGTTATACTAAATACCATATTTCCAATACATTTGTTATGAGAAAACGGGTATTAGACTGTCTTTTGCTATGGGAAATGGTATACAACCCTAAGGAAAAGATGGTATATTGCTCTATGAGCAGCTAAGACTATTTTGAAATCATCAATAATTACCCCAAGTGTTTACTTAAACATATTTAGGTATAAGCATGTAGCATCCATCAGTACCTCTTACAAACAAGATGATAAAAAGTGGATAGTTTTAACTGGAGTTCTTTCTGTTATTAACTGCATTACAAATGGAGTCTTTGCTTCTGCTTGGCCAACAGAAGCAATAGTTTTTTCTCTAGCTATGCTAGATGCAGAATTTTCCCTTGTAGCTGCCTGTAGATTTTGCAGTTCTAATTAAACTGCAGCAAAGTTTTCTTCCTTGTTTATAGCACCCTGCCATGCTCAGCTCATCCAAGGCTACTGGAAGTCCCAGGCCACTAGGTCTCCTGAGACAGGGGCAGTCTGTGGTGCCAGGCTGCTGCTGCAGGGTTTGGACTTTGCTGAAAAAGGAGTGGTGAGGTTCTGCAGCCCCTCTGCAAAAACATGCCAGGCACAGCCCATCGATCAGCTAATCACTGCCAGAACCAACCACGCTCATGGGGCAGGGAGAGGCTTGCGCTGAGCTGCACCTGTGAAGTACAGGAGCTGGGAAGGGTGTACAAAAATAAATGTGTTGCAGGTAGAAGAAGGGGCAGTAATATAGGATCTTTCTAGCTAATGACTGAGAAATCAAGGCAAACATTACCAAAATGTGCTGAGGATTTAAAATGATTGACTTTTCCCTCTTATCCTCTTTATGCTGGGTACTTTTACAAAGAGCTTCACAGGTGCCGTTTAACAGTTTGTTAGTGCTTTATATCCCACCTAACCCAAGAGACAGGAGATAGAACGCATTTTTAAGTAATAGCCGAACAGGATCTAGGCTTTGCGTAATAAGCTCTGAATTTGTAGTCGCTGTTCTGCAGAGTCGTGCCTAGGCACTTCCCATGTAACTCTGGAAGTACCTGTGTTGCTGTACTGAAGCTGGGAAAGTCTCCAACAAAATTATAAATGCAGAGGAATCTGGCAGTTTGAACCCAAACCTCGCAGGTTTTACCCTGTTGCTCTGAAAGTGCCATCCACAGAAACCTGCTGTCCTCATACCGGCAACATGGTGAGAACTGCTTTCCCCACTGCCCTAAAATCATTGACTTTAGCACAGGTTTTAGCTCAGATTATCAACAGTGAAGTCATATCTCACCAGAAAGACTCAACCTCACATTTAAAAGACCCAACAGATGCATTTTGTAGGGATGAACCAAAACAAAGATGGGAGAGTGAAGGGTTGAGGACTGGAAATATTAAGCAGAGGAATGAAAACAGGAAAAGAGAGAGGGCAAGATTTTGCTTTTATAAACAACCCTGCTTGTATAACTAGAAATGTAATGAGAAGAGTCAACATAGTGAGTTTCTCCTAATACATGTACTCTTGCTTATTTTTCAGCACTAGACAGGATTATCTAGCCCCAGTGCTAACAAATTATTAATACCAAAAAATTCATAGAAAGGAGGACAGTTTGTCTTTAGTTCACTGGTGTAAGAAGGTTTGGTTTTTTTTTTGTCCCCCCTTTGATGCATGGCTATTTTACTGATAGCTGAAACCAACCATAAGTCATTTATTAACATTGCCAAAAGGGCCCTGTGAAACACACATGAATAAAGAGATTATTTTTTCAGCTACAAACCTGTGGTTTGCAAATTGAAAACAAACTGGGGAGGGATTTGATGGTTATGTGCAAATCCTCGGGGTTACTTGATCATAGTGTTTTTGAGTGGTCAATTCCAGATTTGTCAGTTTGGAAGAAAAGCATCGTAGAAAACCTTACCTGCGACCAATCAAAAGGCAACTACTATACTCTCAGAACTATTGCTAAGCATAAGACCCCACAAAGGTAAGGAAGCATATTAGACCATGGTCATTTGGACAGCTTGTTTTCAGCCAATATTATGTTCTTACAAGGAAATGCTATATATTTGATGGGATTTATTTAAAGACCACAAGATGGTGCTCATTCAGGAACTGATGAAAATATGTTTGAGAGCATACAGAAAGTCATTTAAGGATTAGGAAGTCTATGAGAAACTCTTGAGACATTTGATACTGGCTTCAAATTAACAGGAACATGGAAGGACCTTTAAGGCTCATAGCCCATGCCAAAACCATCCAGGCCAGATCAAGCAAAAAATGCTATTGTTACTAGTCCAGGAAATACAGATTTCTAAAACAAATAAGCCTTAATTTGTTTACAGAAAGAAAGTTCTATAGTCATTATAGTCAGCACCATCCAAACATATTTTATGAGATTGGGTATTTGATGCATTTCCATCCTGGAGGGAAGGTGACATGCCACAGCCCTTCCCCTATGTTGGCATTTCCTAGAGGTGATAGATTTGACTACTGACATGCTTGATGCCAGGTACCAAGATGCACATACCGAGAAGCACTGGACCTGCTGTGCAGTTCTGCACTGCCTTTCTGTCTATCCTCAGTAAATTCCATATTTTCAGGAAAGAATTAATTTTCTTGTTGTTGATTTACTGATTTATGTGCAACATGAACAGTGTATATGCAATAGATTCATTTGGATATGTGCAGCACTATGGTAAGGGAAGAGTTTGAGATGTGCTGAGAGATGATGGTGGCTAAGACCAATCTATTGCCATTTCTCAAAATCTCCCCATCCTGCTAGGAAAAGCAGTAAGAGCAGGTTTTGAGACTCACAGGATTGTCTGGGTAGTCCAAGTGCATCAAGCATATTGGTGTGATTTTCACTACTCTGAAATCATAGTCTTATAGCAAATTTTACTGACCTATCAAGTAATTTGTTTTTTAAGCATGTCAAGTACAGCATAGTATTCTCTGACAGTGGGTCCTATTTTAATGGTTGTGAATTTAAGTGATTTAAACTGAGGTAGGAGTTTAGATATACAACTGTTACTCCTTTTAAACTCCAAAAATTGGTAGAAAATGGTGTTGGAAGTGCCCACAGAAAAAGCCTGATGATTTAGACCCTAACCCACATTTAAAAGAGTAAGTTTAGTTATTAACTTGTTATGAGTATTTTTGTGTTACAATAATGTCATTTTTTAAGTACTTTCCTTATTAAACTTTGCCTTGGAAAGGAAAGATCTGGCAATGAGGAGAAAAAGGGGGAGGAAAACAAGGTGGCCACAGGACTGTCAGAGCTGCTGTTGTGGGTGGAGTGGAGACAGGCACAGAGTAAAGCAGCCCTCTGCAAGCTTAGACAGCGAACTATCATCATACACCACAGACTTATCTGGCACCCCCAGGTCCCTTGGCTGTCTTTGGGCCAGAGCTGGCATATGCCAGCCTTCTCACAGCAGCCTCCAGCGAGAGGAGTCGCTGTTTTCTCTCTTTAAAGTATCTGCTCATGCTTTTATATCCTTCCTGCTCCTTTTTCTTTTAAGTCCACAGTACATTTCTGTTCGTTAGTGGTGTCCAGGGGATTAAAACAAAGATAAAATAGGAGATACATGATATGTGTGCACATCCACATTGTAAATATATATATAGTTATATATATGCATGTGTGAATAGATAAATTTGTAATTATTTAGATAAACCAGTATCTGGTTTCTTCTTAGTTGGAGATTGAGGTAGCAGCACTGCTAGACATTCACAAAGGTTGTCTGTGTAAAAAAACTATTGGTTTTACACTGTGGCTGAGCACACTTAGACCCCCTAAGCCTGAAGGCTGTCAGAGTGTTTTCCTCTTTATCTGGTTAGTGTTTATCTAAATACCGATTTACATTTAATAAAAAGGATTCCCTTTTTGTCCCAAGGGGAAGGATGGCCAACAGATGGATCACAAGAAATGTCATTAACCACTTAGGATGTTTTGACATCTTGCTGAAGATTGCTTCATTATCAGTGAAATGAAATTGCTCTTCTCCTTGTCTAGTAACTAATATCATTCAGAGAAAGCTATTGCTATGACAAAGATACTATGAAATGCATATTTGAGCTACTGAGATATAAATGTTCTTGCGATGCTTTGGGTAAGGTTATTAGAAAATATGTATTTTTTGTATTTTCTTATGTACAATTTGTGTGGATATTTTTACTCAAAGATTAAATTTTCAAATTTTCAGTTCAAAGATTGGTTTAATAATAAAAATAAAAGCCCCATCAGGTAGGCCAGGTGGAATCTGTTTAGACACCTTGCTCAGATTTTCTTTTGCTTTAGTTTTGTTTTGCCATAAAATCTAAACTTTTACTCTTCAAAGCAGTTTGTAGGGTAAAGTAGAATAGATTTCATCAACCTCCTAAATTACTTTTATTTGATAAGACAATTGGCAAATCAATAGTCTATGAAAATTGTAAGATATATTGAAAGATTGGATTTGGCTTCTGTCTTTGCATAATAAATGGCAATAATAAGCATCCAGTTCCAACAAAAAAGGTGTAAATTTACCACAAAATTACAGCTCAAACATCTAAATAAAATAAAATAACTAAGAAATCATTTTTAAGGTGTTAAAGAAGTAACTGTTCTACAAATTAATGATTGAGGCTCTACCATAACGTCCTAGATAGCTAACCAGGTACACAGATAATCTTTTCAGGTCAGTTTTCATTCTGTACTCAACAAGTGATAAAAAGTTTGATTAATTTTTGTGTTAATTATTTTCTTTCCTAAATTAACATACTATTAAATGATGATACCTACAATGGAGTAGTATGTACCAATGCTTTTGCAGAAACTGGGACAGGACATTAGACTGGCTAGAAAACAAGAACTCTGTGAGGATATCTGGGTATGTCTAAGTATGCTTCTCTAGAGCACGCAAGGGAAGCAAAATAAAATTTTCCTAAAATGTTCTTCAAAAGTTATGTGAGTGCCCTAAAACGTTCACAACTGGAGGGTTGTCCCATGTCCTTCATGAGTGCCCTAACCACCAGGCGGTGGGCTGCCTTGGGACAGTTGGGACTCTGTCCTCCCTCCTCTCTCTTGTTTGTTTTGCCCAGAATTTGCAAAAAAAGATGTTATCTAAAACCTGTTATCCAGCTCTAATAAATATTGATACCCAAACATTTCAAATAAAGTTTGTCAAAAACTGAGTGAAATATGGTCCCTAAAAAAGGCCTCTGAATAAAAACCACAGCTCCAAGCTTAGATCTTTTCCCAGACCTGAACTTAGGGACTGTATATTTCCTCACTAATACGCTGTAACAGTTAGATCTTTATTACAGCCTCTAACCACAGTTTTTGGAAGACACATGTGGTACTGCTGGAGAACTAAAGCATATGTGTCAGCTCCTGCTGCCAAACAAAGTTGTTCTTGGCATCAAGTCACTTGCCTGCGAACTGTGATTGAAGCTGCTGTCCAAAGTCAGTGGCCAAAGATCAAACGGAAACTGCTGAAAAGCTAAAGAGCTAAACTGATGGATCTTGACTTTTTGAAGGACTAGTTGTGTGTCAGAATCTTTGGAAATACAATTTTCTATGCTTTATGTGAAATTTCTAACACCTTCCAGTGAATGAATTTCAGTTCACTGCTTCTGTGGCCTCTGAGAAGAAATCACCTATGCAAATTGCCACCACTTACTTTGTAGTCTTTCAGGTTCAGCCTTAATTTCAAACTGGTTTCACTTTTTCTAAAGCGTTTTCTTGTGTGAGTCTGCAAATGAATCTGCTTAACAAAAAATATAGCTATTTTTAATTGATTTTTTTTTAAGTAAATATATTGAGATTTCACTTCCTCCCAAAGCCTCCACGCTAGATATCATGCAGCAGATTTTTCTATGATGGCCACTTTAATATTAACTATCCCTGCAGGACAGCTGCAAAACAAGGTTTATTATCATGGCATTTATTGCCTCTCTACCTGAAGGATCTCAAAGCACTGTGCAAACTTTGACCCAAGAGTTGTGCACCTAGGCATAGATGCAGTTTAATTCTGTATCTCGAATGGATCTGTGAACATGCTTGGGTCAGTTACTGAACTGGGGTTGTAAGCCTAAAACGCTACTGGAATGGAGGTAATGGTAGCATATCACCAGTTCCCACTATGCTACAGAAAAGGAATGAAAGGGAAATCATTGACCAAGCTCAAAACAACAAAGGACTGTTCTTTAAAAAAACCCAAACCCTCCAAACCCAAAAACCTTATGTCTGTGCAAAATGCAGACTCCTTTTGTGAAGCTTCCCCAACAGATCTGGAGAGCGTACACTCTGGTTTGCTTCTGCAGAATGAAGTGTTCACTAAAGTTCTCCTCAGGTACCAACATGGAGCACTATACTTTTATATCAGTGACTGTAAAAAGATGTAGTCATTATCGGAGACAAGTTATGGGATTTCTTCACTGAGCCCAAGGAGATACCAAGGTCACACATAGCTTCATCCAAAAATTATGTTATTATGTCCCTTGGACAATATGAAATGGATTGGAGGAACACCATTCTCACATTCTGTGTGTGGGTGGTGAACCTTGAGCTCTTTTTACTGGATTTTAAAACTTTTCCATGACTGGATATTTTCCTTAAGAAAATACAGTTTATAGATGACAGCAGCACTGTACTTTAAGTGGCAATACACAAAGGTATACCTATCACATTCTGGCAAGAGACTGCTTGACAGTGATGATAATGACCACAGTCTAAAAGCCAGCAGCCAACAATACTATTTTATCCATACAACTTAATGTCAACACTAGCAAATCAACCAATCACACACAGAAAACTATTTGAATATTTGCTGTTTCTTCTAAGTGCTCTCACTCATAATAGCTTACATGAAAACATGTTAGGTTTTGTGATCCCAACTGATCCTTGTATGTTCCCACCATTCTATACATTCCTACTATTTAGGGCCTTGAAAGTGTTGCCCTGCATAAGAATATTTGCAGTGCAATGAAATAAATAAAAGGTTTAATACCTCTTAGTATTACGGCACAAAACATATTAACATTCATTACACTCTATTTCTCTCAGTCTCTGTAATTACATAATATTGAATCTATTGCTATTTTATGTGAAAACACTAGCTAGAAATATTTTACTGTCCTCATCTTAGTCAGTGTGACATTTTATTGGCAAAATCTACTCATATAAAACATTACTTTCTGAAACTAATGCACACAAAATTACCAATCAAGTATATGAAAGAGGAATAGTGACTTCCCTGGTTTTAAATGAAGACTAATATATTTTACATTCTTCATGCTTACTGCTTTGTCTCATTCTGAATGTATGGCTCTGTCATAGTCCCTGAGTGCTCTGAATTTTAAATAAAACCTTAAAAGCTGATCTACTTTGCTCATGGTCTGTTACACTCCTCCACAAAGCCAAATCAGCTAACCCTGCAAGCCAAAAAGGGGAATCCTGAGTGGTACAGTCAGCTCTTGATGGTTTGCAGAAACCAGATCTCACAATATAATGTGTATTTTTGTTGGTGTTTGCATGTCAATATATAAGTCTATTAGGGAAAGGTGGGGAGAACTGAGAACTAGACTTTACTAAAAAGGAAAAGCCACAAGAGAATGAATGGAATGAAAAAAAAAAAGTCTCTCTGGAGACATGATTGAGAACAGGGGTAGTGTTTCTTCTTCTGGCCAAGTGTAATCCACATAGTGTTTGTAAGCAGCCCCATGAAAGGGAATGAGAAAATGCAAGTAACAATGGGTGAAATTATTAAAATTATAAAATTGTCCCTAGGAAGAAGATAGAAATGTCAAAAAAGTATGGGCCAGGGCTATATTTAGTACAGAGAAACACAATTTTTCTGCTGCTTAGGACAAGCACCCTAGGCCATTCTTTATTTAGACTTTAGCTCCACTGTTCCCTCTGTATGAAGGTTAGCTCCACCGTTCCCTCTTTTTGGTGCAGCTAGATTAAGCCCAGATTAGGTATCTCCGCATTTCTCCTGTCGTTTGTATAACTGGATGTTGTATAACATCTACTGTATTCCTGATCTCATAGTATAGTAACAGGGCACCTACACTGGGTCCATGCCAGGCTGCACCAAAGAACGTATACTATTCATGCGGGCCCTAAACTACCAGCTGCTGTGCAGGATAAGCTTAGATGAGCTTGGTCTGGCAGTGACACAACCTTTCCTCTCCTGTCCACAATGTCAATAAATTTGATGTTCTAAATCTATCCAAATGCAAGGTCTTATCTCTAATCAGAAAAGATTGAAAAGAAGGGCAGCACTTAACCTGTCTTTTTTCCTGCCTAATAGTTATCAGAAGGATGAAGGATGGGAGCTGCTGCAGGAAAAGCGTAGTATGAAAAGTGCATGGAGTAAATACAATAGGAAAGAGAATTCCTCTTGAAATGTAACACTGGCAGTTAGCAATTGGGAAAGACATCAGAGAAAATTAGGATTGTTTCGGTATTTAAAATCCACTTCCTCCATTTTTAGGAGGAAGAGGAAGTCTGAATAGCTGTTTCAGACTTGTTTTGAAGGAGACGACCTGCCAGGCATTGAAGACCTGTGGACAGTATGAGTATGGCTTCTGGACTCAATGTTAAAATATAACTGGGCATGAAGAGGTACCAAACCTCATGTGAACATCACAAAACAGTGGGTCTCATTCTCCTCTCAAGTGAGAGTGACTGAGAGGGAACTCTATGAAAGTCAGTGAAAATATGCAGAAGGGACAAGAGAATCAGGTCTAGGATGATTTTTGATGGACAAATGCCTTCTGCCAGCTCTCACCCTGTCTGCACTATAATGCAAACCCTACGGCAGCTCTTTTCAATTATATAGCCAGCTTATGACAATCTTGGTCAATGTTCCCTCTACAAGCAGAAACTGAGAATGCTAAATGAAACAAGCAGTGACTATTACTGTTTATTATATTCTGCACATATAGTTAACCTCGGAACTTATGGGCTTTATTATTTTGAGCACAAATCTCTCTTTGGAGGATAGACTAATATATAGTTTTAACTTACCATTTTCAAAGACATTTTATTTTAATTCTAGTGCTACTTGCAAGAGTGTATATTCAACTCTAAAAAGTGAGGCTTCTCAAAAACCACGCGCGTGCACACACACACGTTTTTAATTGCTTGGTGTTTCTTAAATAAATGTTTCATAAGATTAAGTTCTGCTGGAAAATGAAGCTGCTATGTCACTCTTGCTGTGCATCCAGAGGCTTTTTCTGACAGTGTATCATTTACAGAGTCCTGAATCCTCATTACTGTGCTCAGCAGGCAACAGGAAACTGCTGTACTGATAGCAATCCTCTTATCTGTTTTAATGAAAACTTAATGTCCTTTCTTTCCCTCTACACTTAGAGAATTTTTAAATAATTTATTTTTCTGAATGGTACTGGTCATCTAGCAAGCATCCAAATCATATTGTCTTAATCCTTGGAGAAAGAAATAGAATAACTTTACTGTGAAGGTGACTAGTCTGAAGCCCAGACTAGACTGTCTCTAAGTCTTTGACAGTTTATCACAGAGAAAATGTTCTTGGGGCATCCTTGGCATGTACAGGTCTGCCAGATACTTCACTGTACATTTGGAAAGTGCTAATCAAAGGCAGTATAACAAATTAGAATAAAACATATTATCAGGATTCTTCTCTTTTTCTCTTTCTTTTTTTTAATTGCAAGTAACATTTATTAAGAAACTGCTTTTCACAGAAGGGATTTTTTGAACATTCCTGATGTAAGAGTGCATCAGTTATGTCAGCACCTATCATATGTGTTTTTGACATGGCTAGACAGGACATGATTATGTTGACTGAAGTCGTCCACTGCCAAAAATATATCAAAACAGGCTCCTTATATGTTCCTTTCCTAAATTATAATTTCAGTAATGTTAGTCTTTGAGGAATTGTTGGAAATCAGTTATTTATTTCTGAGGCCTGAAGTGCAATGTGGAGCTCTCTGTGTGCAAGAAAAGGCAGATCCTTTTTTTGCAGCCCACATGCCTTTTCAATGTGTGAATGTGTGAGGTACAGCACAAGTACGTACAATCACCCCCTGATGTGCTTATTTATTCATTCTGATCTAAGTCCTGGTTGGTTTCCATATAGGTGTAATTTCTCAGGCTCAAGTGTATTTACCTTTGATTTATGCTGGTAAATCCACCATGCTGGGTGCTCACAGTCCATTTGCTGCTAGCAAAATTCAGAGAGTGGCTTCGTTTCACTGTATTTTAAAATAGTAGGATAACATGTAGGCTTTCTGAAGTCCAAAGGGAAAGCTGTCACAGAGTGACCAGGTGTGGAAGTTCATCTCACATCTTAACCCAAACCACAGCTGAAACAATCAAATCTCATGATAAGGTACAACCAGGATGAAAATCTCATGAATTAAATCATAGTCATGGACTGATGGGACACTCTTCCTAGGTGAGATTCTTGCAAAATTGGTCTTTTTGAGCAGTCATTCAGTATTGCATCTCTACATAGTGATAGAAGTGAGAATATGGAAAGAAATTGGAATCAAATAAACGTTAGGAAACTTTATTTAAATTTGGGAGCTAGGTCTGAAGAGTACTTCTCCTTTTGCCCAAGCTGCTTTATGTGTTTCGTTTCCTCATGTTGCTGAGCTCTAGGCAGCAATAAAGTTCTGCTGCAGCCTGTAACCAGCAACTGCCTGATGTCTAGTTTCAGAGTCAGAGATTAAAGACAGTGAGAGGTCATTCTAGACCATTCCCAGGAGCTGAATTTTGCCTTCTAGTGTGTTTCCTAGAGCTTTGCTATATTCAGTGCTTCCCACTTGGAATTTTGTCTGCCTAATGAATGGTATCACTACAGAGGCTAGTTCCCATTATGCTACCAACATTTAGTTTTTTCACTGATTTACAACGATTAATATTCACTGTGCATTGAAAATAACATAGAGTATCATAGTTCTGGGAGTAATGTATTTCTAAACATGTTTCCTGGTTTTGGCAGGGATAGAGTTAATTTCCTCCCTAGTAGTTGGTACAGTGCTGTGGTTTGGATTTAGGAGGAGAACAAAGTTGACAACACACTGATGTTTTAGTTGTTGCTAAGCAGTGTTTACACTAGTCAAGGACTTTTCAGCTTCCCACGCTCTACCGACTGAGAAGGCTGGAGGTGCACAAGAAGCTGGGAGGGGGCACAGCCAGGACAGCTGACCCAAACTGGCCAAAGGGACATTCCATACCATGTGACGTCATGCTCAGTACATAAACTGGGGAAGCTGGCCGGGGGGGCCGCTGCTCAGGGACTGGCTGGGCATCGGTCAGCGGGTGGTGAGCAATTGCATCGTGCATCACTTGCTTTGTGTATTATTATTATTATTATTACATTATTATTGTTGCTATTATTATTTTCTTTCAATTATTCAACTGTTTTTATCTCAACCCACGAGTTTTCTCACTTCTACTCTTCCAATTCTCTCCCCCATCCCACCGGGGGGGAGTAGGGAGTGAGTGGCTGTGTGGTGCTCAGTTGCCGACTGAGGTTAAACCACAACAACATGTTAAAAAAATAAAGTATTATGGCTATTTTAAAATTGCAGTAATAAGAGCTGTATATTTTAAAAGCTATCAGATTCCATTGCAAGGCAGAGACATTGATTCCTCGTTCCCTTGATTGGATCAATTTTTAATGAATGAAGTTGCTTTATTTTTGTTGCAAAATCTTTGGAATTTCAGGTTATATTATTAACTGAGCAAGCTGAGCAATTCTGTCACTTGTGTAACATAGGTATTTAATAAAAGAGTTTAATCAGAAGTTTCTGGTACAGTTTTCTCTTTAAGATATACCTCTGTTCCCATGAAACCATATCACTTTCCCAGTCAGACACCAGTAGAGTTACAGTCAAATAAACATCTGACAATGGCAATTAAACAGATCTCAATAAATTTATAAAAATGATTGCATGCTTTTGTCCAAAATTTAACTCAAAAAGCATAAACTAAAAATAGTCTTTGTATCAATCATTATTTTGTCTAAGCCCTCTTTTGCTTCATATTATATCATTTGCAGGTTGTTGTATCAAACATGCACACTACTGCAAGAAGGAAGTTTGCTTTCCCAATAACTGGAAGCACATTCAAACGAGAGCAAAAGGAAAATACTGCTATTTTACTGGAATCAGCTCATCTGAATGATTTATCAGAACCAGATTCCATTCTGGGGGTCAGAGTGAAAAGTCCTAACTTCCCCCCTCCCTAGAAAAAAAAAAAAAAAGAAAAGAGGAGGGAAAAACCACAGACAATCTTACTTGAAATAAAACAAATGTATTTGCAGGTCATTACACCTACATTAACTCCTATGAAATCATCAGATAGAATACATTAAACTTTCACATAAAATCTTCCTTCTAAAGAGGCAGAGGAAAGCAGTAGCAGATATCTAAGGAAGACTTGTAAGGAAGTCTTTGCAGCAGTTGTCATGCTACTAGTCAGTCGGAGGACTTTATTATTATTCTGTGTTAATGCTCAGAAATGGCCTTGTCTTAGCCTTGTACAGAAAGGGAATTATAAGTCAAGTAAAGAAACTCTGAAAAAGACTTTGTGAAAGTCCAGCAAGAGGAGACAACTTTTTTATATGTGTTCATACACAAGAGGATTTCTTTTTTCAGCTAAAGGATAGAGAGGGCGTCCTCAGAGTTTTAGCCCAAAGAAATTGTCCAGGCTTTAAGAAGTGTCCTTTTAAAGCTGGCTTATTAATGATAGCATCCTGCAGATAATACACATCAATGACTTCAGCTTAGACAGTTGGGATTTGAATGTTCCACTGCCACATGTCCTTTTCAAGCAAACTATTCAGATAATAAAGCTTTCTTTTCCTTTCTTTTTTTTCTTTTTTTTTTTTTTTTTGGATTTGGGAAGTGCTATCAAACTGGGACCTCTTAATGTAAAAGGATTCCTCTTTTCTTTTTCTTTCTAAACCTTGTTAAGGAGTATAAGAATAACACAATGTGAAACTGATTTCCCCTAAAAGATAGAACAGCAACGTAATGAAAATGAAGCAGTAGTGTTGCAGATTGTAATCCTTCCAAAGGATAAAAAAGCCAGAGTTGAAAGTGAAGCACTGGCATATGCTGCCTGAGATGAAAGCTACTGTGATAGGTATTGGTATTTTGACCTAATGGAAGATGTAAAGAGAATAACAAGGTTACATGACCTCACACTAGTTTTTAAATCACTGCTTTCTTAAAGGAGCATTTTGTTTTCAGCAGCTGTCTAGCAATTACATTATCTAATGAAATACCCCCTCCCCCAAACCAGTGGTCTCCTTTCTCCCCTTCTATGTTTAAAAAAGAAATCAGAAGAAAGGCCTCATCTTAACTTCAAGTATGCTTTAGATGGATTTAAAGTAAGTTAATTTGAAATGACAGTAAATAATCCTTCACCATTCAGTCACTGGTTTTACATTTCTCTGTAATTATCATGGAATAAGCTTCTTTTTAAGCACGCTTAATACATGGGGCTTTTTCTTCCTTTACTACTTTATGCCACAGATAAAAATGACATTTCTGTAAGGAAACCTAAGCCACTATTCTTTGCCTTTAGGGACCTGTTCAAGTAGACTTATGAATTGTTCAGGTATTGTAAGTGCCAGCCAATGCAGATTTTCACTGTGCTTCCCTGCCCTGCAACCCTCCCACTGCTTCAAAGTAAATAGCTGTGTCCTGCCAGCCACCGCTTGATCAATGCCTTTATGGTGACACAATAAGCTCCATGAAAACAGCAAGAGAAGAGATGAGGGTGATTAACACCAGTGTAAAAACTGTCTGCAACAGGAAAGAGGTGAGGGGATAAAAACAAATGCATACCTGAGGATCCCATGGATGGGTATTTGTGCAGGGACTGCGCTGACACCTCAAGTAAGCTGTGCATACTCTGCTTTATTCCCACCCTTAAACATCACCCTTATTACCTTATTAGTAGTTCCTTCCCGATATATGACCCAGTCTCTCTGTAAAGGAAGGAATCCATGCAGCTCATTTTTCTAAGGCACTTAAGGGTCATTACTCTAGCGCTGCAGCAAATGTTTTATTCATTTTGCCACAGCCCAATTTCTCTGCTAAGACTTTTGTAGCAAAATGCTACACAGCTCAGCAGAAAGGTGATTGATTAAGCAAGAAGGAGCAGAATTTGGGCATCCTGATAAAATTTTCTCAGAGTCTGCTCAGTTATACATCAATCAGTTTTATTTAGGTAGTAACACTTGAATACTAACTAGGCGATTTCATCCATCGGAGAAAAATGGATGACAATACCTTTAGGTTAATATTACTTGAACATTTCATTCTTGAATAATTTATATCTGTAAGTGAGCATCTGTCTCTTCACGATTGTCTTCAGTCTTGCTAAGGTGCTATCCATGCTGGCAGTGCTGGTCTGAGACAGGAAGACATGGTCCTCTGAGGGTGAGTGCAACCAGTAGCAAAGATGCACTTTGGGCAAGCACAGTAAGGCTGTGCACTGGGTGAAACGTGCTTAACTAACAAAAGCCCCATCTAATCAGTAGAACTGCATCTAGCCCAGGGTTGCAGGGGCACAGCTGTGATGGTCAGAGTCGCACTGCTGCAGCCCCGGGCTGCCCAACAGTGCTGGCAGCTACTTTCCCACAGGGACACCCAGCACCAGGCTGCAAGTGTGCCCTGGCTGCTAAACCCAGGGCTACGCAGAGCCAGGCTCTGGCCAGCACAGCTATAAAAAGGTCCTTTACCCAGTTGGTTTTGTACCAACAGAAGTGCTTGTTTCCTTCTATCAAGGAGCTTTTCCAAGTAGCATATCCACTTGCAGTGGGAAAGGCAGGAGGCCTCTTTAGCTAACAGAAACATTGGTTAAACTGCTTCAGATACCTATCAAAGAGAAAAAAAGCTGCCTAATTTTTAGACTAAAGAATAATGCTTTTCTGGACTGAAACCGATAGGTACATCGTTACAGAAGTTAGTGATCCCTTTTTCACTTTCTACTACAAAACGTTTAACTGCACTCTAAATTAAACATATCTATCTCCTATTACTGAGGTTCATAAATGCTATCCACATAGCACAGAGCAAAGTGTTTTGATTTTAATTTCTATATAAATAAAAAGTGGTAATTCTACAGAAAATTTGTGTAACAATGATGAAATATTAATTACCATATAGTGACTGTTTGTATAATGTAACTGAGTGCTTTTTTGCAGGTCATCAAAATCCAGGGTTCATTTTGGTGCCTTTGTGTCTGTCTCATCTACAAGTATTCCAGTCAACCCACTGAGAAATGTCTTTGTCTCCAGTGTTTAGCTGGATTTTAACACTATTTAACTCCAGTGGACTGGAAAAAAAATAAATCTAGTTCTTGGGAATTTGATTGAGGAGAATGTGATACAATTTGGATTGAATGTGCTCTGGGCCTCTTTAGGTGCACTTGAGCCAAACAGAATTGATTTGTATTGGACATATGTGTAAAATTATATAATGGACTGACCTTTGTAACAGAAATACATGGCTCATTCTGAGGTGCAGATTTCCCAGTGATAATATATTTTTAAAAAGAAAATAGGGGTAAAAGGTAACCAGATCACATCAGTCAGAGTAGTTGAACTGAGCCAGGAATGTGTCAACTTGGATTTCCTTCTTGTCAGAAACACCTTATATTATCAGCAAAGAGGAAAAACCTATTACCATTACTTTTACATTTCTACATGATATAAAAGAGAGAGAAAGAAAAAATCCTTTATGATACACTCGGTTAAAAGTCTCCACTGGACCAGAAAGAGTTTTCTTCACCTCATGAAACACAAACACTTTTAAAGAGCTACATTCAAGCCGCTGTTACTTACATAGTCTTGCTCCAGGGAAATATTTGACAGCTGTTAGAAGGGAATACAGTTGTGTGCTGTAAAGACCTATTCATAGGGCTTGTCCCAGTGACAGTGGATACCCGATACTCGTCGGCCCGGTCTTGTAAACTCATACATATATCAGTCAGAGGTGCAGGGACAATTTGCCGCTGTAAAGCCTCTTCTTGCAGAACATACAGCTCATGCTATATACTGCTGGATGGGGAGGCCCCCCACAACCACCAACGTGCTGTGCAGTTGGTTTCATCATGGGACAGAGGGACCTTGGGAGGCCCCTGGTTGGGCTGAGAAGAGGTCTATGCGCTTTCGGAGCAGTGATGGCAATGCAAAGCTCCCTTGTGGCCAGTATTAGCAGGATGCTATTGTACAGACTTTACCTTTGAGTTGCACCTACAGCACCTCATCACAGACATCTGAGGGGCTGGGTGAATTCTGGGCGATTTTGAAAAAGACATGATTTTCTAATTTAGATAATGAAATGACCATCAGATTTTAAAACATCGGGAACAGACAGGGACAATAACTGTACATCTAAAGGTTCCAATCTCACCTATAATTCTCAAGTAACAGAAAGGCAACTGGAGCTCTTTGATGTGGGGTTTCTCTGTTTATTTATGGGTCATTTGTCATGACACTTATGCCCTTGATCCAGGTGCGTGATGGACTTGTGTGCTGCAAAAATCTGTAACTCTACTGCTTGTGTATATAACTGATACTACGGTGGTGACTGAGGCAGTGCTTCCAAGTGAGCTGAGGGGCTACTTCTTTCTGTTGCCCTGATGGATTGCCTGCCTGCCTGCATCTAAGGGCATCACTGTCCCAGTATCTTCTAGAGTGCTTTAAAAACCAGAAAAGCACACCGAGCAACTGAACTAAGGTTTTCTTTCTTGCTTTTTAAAATCCGCATACATATTTCTTATAAACTATGTCTTGATTTGCTTTATAATAGGACATCAAATCTGAAGGTATGGTAGACACACAAAGGAATGGTAAACTGAACCATATATGTCAAAAGTAAAGAAATAGGCTCCTAGGGGGAAGCCATAGGGTTATGTGTGTATATATTCAATTCCCAAGGATTCATATGGGAGGACATAATTTGCTAATTCCTCCTGTAGGTTTTATTCCCAGTTTTATCAGTATTTTTGTTTGATAATGTCCTCACATAATTAGGATTTTTTTTTTAGTCAAAATACTATACAGTTGCAACACGGAAGATGTAGAATAACATATGTTGGAAAATCAGAAGGTGGATTATTTCAAGTGAGTATAGTGTTGATAAACTTATTATCACAATACAAATTCACACATGCTGGGTATTTCACCCAGATATTGTCCACAAAATGTGCAAGGACCTTACTTTTGTCTTTTGAAGTGACTCTGATAGAAAAGAAGCTCATGAATAGTTCAACGCTATTGAGCTGTTGACAAGAGAAACAGAAATCTATGCCCACTTTTGTCTAAAGTTTTAAACAATGATATTGAAGGAATTTTCCTATGTTTTTTTCAGCTTACTGTTGAGGAAAGTTTCTGTTTCTTTTTAAATTAGTGCCTCCTGGTCTGTTGGTAAGAGTCATAGTTTTTTGTTAGAAAACATGAGCAATGGTGGAGAAAGTTTCTTTCTGATGCAGAAGAAAATGCTGCGTCTACTTCTCACTGCACTATGTACACTTGAAGCACAGACTTGGGCAAGGAGCATCAGACATCCACATGATGTAACAAGTGTTACAGTTTACAGTGGGGTCTCTGTTATGGCTGACATATGTCTAAAATAACGTGCAGCCAGGTACCCTATTGACTTTACATCTGAGATGGATCAAGAGTGAACTTTATTGAACTTTATTTTACTCTTGTCCATCATTAACTTAAACTCACAAAAATTGACTCCAGATCCACCTGCTTCAAACTATTGTGTAGGAGTATTTTTTGCTGCCAGTTTCATCCTGTGTAACGTAAGTGTTCTCCTTTTCCTAGTTGTCCCAAAAGAAATAGAAGCTGAGAGGTTAGCTAGCTCTTTAATGTCTCTAGACTCATTTTGCTCCTGAAGCTACTGAGGAATAGGAAAATGCCTACCTGTGTTAAAAAACCCCAGAGACTTCTCGGGTTAGCAGATATACAAATAAAGACGCATTACAGAAATCTGAAATATGTTTCTGTTGATAGCATGCTGACAACAAACTAAGTCTAAAAGTGTCTGCTTGTCAAGTTACAATGTTCGTGAACACTTGAGAAGTATGTAATGATGGACCTTTACAAGCAGATATTATTCATTTATAACTACACTGTGATACAGAAGGTATCATTTTAACAGCTTGGCTTTCTGAAACACATTTTACTAGATAATATAATCTAAGTTGTTGATCTCACCTGAATGGCAAATGTGACGTATCTCACCATGTGAGCTACCCATGGTGACATGGTGGAACAGACTGGCACAGGTAGGACAAAGAAAGTCCACAATTGCTCTTGTGTCTCACACCATGGCTCTCTGAGGCCCAGCTTTAATGAATATGTAAGACTTTTTTGAAGCGGTCTTTATCCTAAAGTCTGTTTTCTTTTTCTAAAAGTATTCCTTTGTGTACACACACACACACACACACACACAGAGATGTGTGTATATATACATATATGCATGTGCAAGCTATTTCTGTAGAGTCAAATGGAATTTGGACTGAGACTCAAATCATCTAAAACACCACGTTCTCTTCTTAGTAGAAAAATGACCTTTTCACAAGTTAAATGTACCTCTTCAAATGACAGCTCATGCAATGAGAGGTAGCAGACTTGAGAAACTTGCTGACAAATGCCATCCTTGTTTAATTTCAAGGATCTAGGGCAAAGGGCATGTTGGAAATTATTAGGTCAGAAAAAAATTGACATATCAGACAGGCAGGCATTTAAGCTCCACAAAGGACTTCTGCAGGAAAATAATTTAATTCCCATATTAGAGTTATATCCTGTAACTTTGATATGTAATAATTTCATAAGCTATTGCCTTTGAGTTTCAGCATACTATGCACAGGTTCTGAATGCAGTAGAATCCTCTTAATTGGAGCAGCTTGGAGATCAGTCTCTCATCGTGATTAAGAAAAGACACCCCTAACTACAAGTCTGACAAAATTTCTCTCTGAATTTTTGCCTGGCAGAACTGATTATTTTTCTGCCATGCCTAAAAGTCTAGGACATTTACTGACATAATAACACAGCAAAATCTTCAAAGTCAGATGAAATGCTATGTTCTGTGTAAATAAGATTTTTTTTAAGTTAGGAATTTCTATAAAAAAGGACACAAATTTAGAATTTTACACCTACTTGATTTATTTAATCTGACCCAAATTGAATTTTGAAAATAAAAATCTGTAAATAGTTCCTTTATTTTTAGGCTAACCATAAAGACAGTTAGAATGCTTTCACATGTCAGTATCTGTTTAAAATTTTTAAGAAAAGTTAATTTCTAACTGCAAAGCAGTTTCTACTTTTTCAAGTGGCTTTTTTGCAACAGTAATGTAATATTGCCACATAACAATCATGCTACTACATAACACTGAAGGATTTTTTGCAGTCATTTGGTGGGTTGCAGAATAAAGGATTTGTTCATTACCTTGCCAGGCAGTATCTATTTCTATCTACCATTATGAAATGGAAATGATTTCCCAGGAACACACTGTTAGTCATTAGCAATAATATTGGGCTATGTTGTAATTAAAGTAAAATAAAATGTACTGTGAATATAGCTAAACAAAATATAAAAAGTACAAAATACAGATATATCAAAACCACAGCTTCCATTTCAGAAATAATGACCTTTATAATGTAAAATTCCAGAATGGTGTAAGAGGCAAAGAAAGTAAAAAGGTAAAGGGACCTAAAACTGTATCTTTCAACAAACAATACTTGTTCACTTTGCTTACGGGGATAGTTTGGCTAAACAATTGGGCAAGGCAGGCTTAATGTTATGTCTCCAGAAAGCACATGGCTTATGTAAGCTCTTTAAACCACAGCCATATCTTCATATCAAATACATAAGTGCCTAAGATGAAAATATAGCTAACAGTTGTCTGAAGGCTAATGCCATGACTTGTTGTCTTCCATTTGTCCATCAAAACACAAAGTTTACCACACTTTGTTCAAGGTGAAAAAAATTTTGTTTTCCCTACTTATAACCTAGACCCATTCCTAGGGGTATGTACATGGAGAATAAAAATTACACAAATAAGTACACACCTGTGTAATGCATAGGTATTGTGCATCATAATAAAGCTCTGTATGTAGTCAACTTTCAACTCTTTGTGATGATGAGATGATAAATATTTGGTACAGAATGATTGTCCACTGATAGGAATACTGCTGTCACTTTTTCAGGAGCTAAATGAGAATGATAGCTTTTAACACACCATTATTAACTTATGTTAAGAACAGCCTGACTGAAGAGATTGCTGTGCATCTTCTTCCAGAAAAATGGTCATATTCAGTCAATCTGAACAGTGTGAGGTAAGTCCAGCCTAAACTGAATCTTATCCTATTGTAAACAACATTGTTTAAAGGCTTTTTGAATAAGATATGATAGAATCATAGAATCATAGAATCATAGGATAGTTTGGGTTGGAAGGAACCTCTAAAGGTCATCTAGTCCAACCCCCCTGCCGTGGGCTATCTTCATTATCTCCAATAGCAGTTGATACACACTTACAAATGAGAATTTCCTGCTCTTGAAATTGAGGGTCACCTTTAGGTTGGAAAGTCCTGACTGATGCCGAAGTCGGCAGAAGGCTGACAGCTGCCCTTTGTGGCAGTGACCTCGCACACAGCTTTGAGATCACCGAAGTGTCCCTTCTGCTTGCATACGTTGCCTCAGATTTTGGTTTGTTCCTTTGCAGCTGAGTTGAAGGAGATGGTGTTGGACTGAGAAGAAAGGTCCATAACATCTGCCCGTCAGTGCTTGGACCTAGAGCATACACATGCCCTTCAAAAATGCTGTGCAGGTGTTATAGTCATGATAGCTCAAGCCTTTATAACAATTTAGAGTAGCTCTTGACACCTGCTACGGTCTGAGCCATGGAATTGTTCCTACAAAGTGACTGTATATAAGATCTGCAGCCGGATTATAGCTAGCATGTGGTTTTGAGCCCCAGCTTCAATTACTTGTCTGGACTATTCTGTTTTGTGTTTTTGAATTACACTTTGGTTAATTGCACAACAGGTATATAATGATACAGCTGCCTGAATATGAGAAAGGATCGGTTTGAATGTTATGATTTTGGGGTGGATTAGTGTGGGAGAAATTTTTGGCTTTAATTAAAATGTTATGTTATTTTAAAATATATTATTACACTAGGCGAGAGTGAAAGAATGGAGAAAGTAGATCTATTACATACCACAAGTAAGGTTATTTAACATATACAGAACTGTTTGCTGTATAAAAATATACATGTGCAATTAAAAAAAATCTGTTGCTTAGCAGTTTATAATGATTTTCTGAACTTGCAACATTGACCCAGAGGAGCAGTCAGAGAACTTTTCATTTTGTGGTCAGCGGCAAGTCAAGGCCATTATGTTCTCCTCTGAGGACCTCTTGGTACCATTTATTTGGCTGCCATGTGAAATGCATGAATGAAAATATTTTGAAAATTGAAAGACTCTGTTCTTGGTATCAGTTCTCTCTCTGGTTCTTGGGATTCTGCAGTTCTTTGGACAAGCCTTCTCCAAGCTCTGTGTGGATGCTTCCACCCCTGGGGAGAACGAATTAAGTCCTGAACTGTGAGGGATTACATTCCTTCTAGTGCTCTCATTTTTAGTACTTACTTTCTCAACTCAACATGTTTTAGTATCTATATAAATATGTAATCTGCTTCTGGATCCT
>NW_008824467.1:2730812-2755483 GCF_000699105.1 Pygoscelis adeliae | reverse complement strand
GAAGGCTTTGCTCCAGAGATTTGCTGTGGCAGTGAGTCCCAGCGACGGGCTGCACACTGGGGAAGGAGCTTCAGTGATTAGAGGGCTGTATTGGGACCTGCAAAAAAAAGTTGGCTTTGACCTCCATCTTTGCCAAAGTCTTGTAAAGTTATTTATAAAAAGATGTTTAAGACACTTAAGAATTTTGTTAGATGTTCCTGACTGTCACTGTAAGGGGCCTAATTTTTTGGACACAACTTTATCTTCAGACTCCTGAAGATCTCCTTTATAAAGTTCTCTTTACCTCTGTGTGATTCCAGCTGTGCCTAACCCACCAAACTGATTACAGCTCACAGTTCCTGAAGTTCATTCTCCTGCACAGCAGAGCCAGCATAGGAGCTTAGTCCTGGCAGGAGGAGTACATATCCTGGCATGGCATTGCATCTGGGCTCACTGGCACAAATACATCCCCAAAGTGTACTGCACCATAGAGCCAGCTGCAGGGCTGCAGGATACCACAAGTCCCCAGCTGCTGGAGCAGGAAGTTTCACTGAGGAAAGGCCAAACCAGCCCAGCCTCCAACATTGCTCTGTATCTCCTGGAGAGATGTTCTCCACATCTGCCTCCCATCCTTGCTGGAACTGCCCCTCCCTAGCTCCTGTGGCACCTGGCCTGCCTTTGTGTGGCCATTCGTCTTCACTGGTTGCAGGAGCCTGGCAAGGACCTCCCCTGGACTGCTTGAAAAAGTGTTTTACTTTGCTGGTGCTGAATGTAGCACCTGCATGCAATACTGGGTTTCTTCAGAGAGAAATTGTCCAGATTTCCTCCTCCTCCAAAAGGTAATTAGGTGACACTGAAGATATTTCATATTCAAAACTTCTTATTAATTAAGTCATTAGGAGCTACAGAGCTATAGTAAATAAATATGTAAGTAAAATCCCCGACAGTACTTGGCATAATTTATTTATTTCTCTTTTAAAACTCAGCTGTTAACACACCAATTCTTCTTTTAATAGCTTCCATGCTGACATTCTGTATGCCATTCTTTGGCTCTCTGCCACTTTTTACAGGTCTATTCTTCCAAAACAGGGAAAAAAATGTTAAAGATGGAAAGCCTGAAATGTCCTTAATAGAACCGCAACAGTAATAATAACATGAATCTTGTCCTGAGGACTAGAAATGTACTCGGCCTCCATGGTAATGACATAGAGCACTTCATCTGAGACAATTAGTCACGATTCTTATTAATTAGTGGGAAATTGTTACTTTTAGTTTTTGCCTTTAGAGAAAGAATGGTAGCCTTATGCCTGCAATAAGGTATACATGGGAAAAGACCAGAAGTATTAAGTTAAGCAGTGGCCCCAGCATAGTAACTATGTCAGTGGTAGTGCATCTGTTGCTGAAACATTCTGGTCCTTTGTATCTCAAGAAACGCCACAAATTGGCTGAGATGGGACTGTCTGTATTAGCATTCAGAAAGTTGACAAGTGGAAATACAGAGCACAAGATAGTCCTAACACTCTGAAATAAAATTTAAAAATGCTGCACAGGTACTGTACCAATAAGTCTCTCTTGCTGTTGTCCTCAGACAAGCATTTGCTTCCTTATAAATGATTTTTATTCCTTCTAATAGCTTATTAAGAACAGTGTGGTTAGAGTAGTTCTTGCTAAGTGTGATCTCTTTTACAGTCTCTCCATTAAGCAGGATAGTTGGGGAAACAAACAAGTAGTAAAATCTTTGCCCCCCTCCCCAGATAAGAAGTGCTATCAGTTTGGGGTGGGGGGTTAGGGGGAAGGGTGGCCATGGTAGACCTGCATTCTAATGTTACCTTGGGCTCTTTTGGGTTTGTTCTGCTTACCTATGCACCATGCTGAATATTGCTAGGTATGCCTGTTTAACATATGTGAATGCTCTGTATTTTTTTAATCCTTTGAAATACCTTAAACACTGTCTTATATTTAAAGTGTCCTAGCTCTTCTTGGGATACCAACTTTATTCATTACTAATGCTAATCCAAGCTGACTGTTTAGATAATCCTTTCTGTCTCACTGGACCATGAGAATGTGCTATACTGAAAGTGAGGATAAACTCACAAAAGAATCTGATGTACTACAGTTGTTCCTACAGACATCTGATCCCAGCTTCAGGTACATAGGTTATTCTGAGTATAAATTAGACATTTAAAGTGTCTGTTTTCTGAGCAGACAGCTGCCTTTTTTGGCTGATAATTTACAAAATTTATATCCCCAAAGGATACATTTATATTACTTACCATAATCTGGAGAGTGCTTTACTCAACAGTCTGGCTAGATTAAACTCACATATTTGTCCATGTTTGTAAGGCTACTTCTGCCATGCTACTACATCAGTCATTCTGATTAAACATTTCTGGTTATATAAATAATGTGTTGGTTACTCAAATTCTGTTAGAATCTGAACCGAGCCGTGTGTGCTGTTGTGCAGTCCCCTTGTGGAAGACAAGTTCCAAAATAGCTTTAGATTTTCCAGCTTGAATTGGTGATGGCAAATCAGAGTACCACAGGGCAAGGATGCTGCTGGTGCTTGCTTAGCAAAAGAGTATTGCTGCTGAAGTCCTGCATCAGCTGTGGTACTGTTTTGCTGGAAGACAGTGTTGCCCCACTGTTATCATGGAGAAACTAACACATTGTCTTCATATTGAAGCTTGGAAGTACAATACTAAGTTACATAGGCATTTCATGTCTTTGTATATGCATCTTCTTGCCGATGTGTGTGCACGTAGGTGGCAATTGTACTCCTGTATTACATACTGACAGTACTGAGCTTTGCAGGGAATACAAGTGCAGATCAGAAAACTTAAAAGCCAAAGAATGGTTTATGTTAGCATGCAAACAGATTTACCATGAATGTGATTTAAAAGTTAGAAGTGATAAAGCCAGGATTGATTTCTTGATCTCTCTCTTCCTGCAAGATAAGGAACTTTATGTAGTAATAAGTATAGTTTGACTTAGTCTCAGAAAATATGTGTCAGATGCAGCTGGGAAGATACCCTGACATAGTTCTGCAATGAAAAGAAAGCTGTAAAGATGCTTTAGTATCTTGCATGGTAACAATTAACCCAGATTTACACTAGTATTACAGGTAGCCAGTAAGGATGGAGTGTCCCAAGACATTGCAGAATATGTTGCCAAATGCAGTTAGGGAAATATTTCCCATATTAGTATGCATGTTAAAGTGGATTAAAAAATTTATGAGAGATTATGTGGGAATTGTGTTATATCTACAGAAGAATTTATCAAGGAATGACTCTCATGCCATCCCATCTCCCCACAATATTTTGTATAAGTAATGCAGATGTTAGTTATTTGCATCATTTCTCTTCCACTTGTCAAACCATAATTATGTAGTGGTTGCTCTTGCAATGGAAGCTGTTGTAAAAATGCATTGGTATGTTTATTTCACTACTGTTACTTGGTGTTCTCATCATAGAATATAGGCTGAAGTCCTTCTGTTTATACTGGAATTGAGCAGGATTGATACAAGCTATGCCTAAGGCATAGCCACCACCTTCTTATGTTCTCATTGAACAAAATCTTGTCTGTCTGGTCCCCCTTCTTATTTTGCACTGCTTTGATTGTATGCTTTGGGGGTCAGAAACACATATTTTAAAAGTTTATGTGGAACATGATAGAATGAAGCCCTGATAGGGTGAGTTCTCAGGACTGCTGAAATATCAGTAGTCAATAACAATCTGAAGAATAATGATAAAGCTTTTAAGTTGTCGGCACTTAGGGTCACATCTTTCTGGGTAATATGCAAACCACCCCGTACTACTTGGCTTGTAGAGTTTGTTGCCAAACACAGGATAAGTAAGAGTAAAAATTAGTACGTTTTAAGGAAGAGGATATGAAATACAAAGAGAAGTAAATTGTTGTGGCTTGTATCAAATCTCGAAAGTATATTTTTTTGAGGTCATTACTTTGATTTGGTGTAATGTCATGTTGTCTTTTTTCATAATCTAGCTTTATGCATTTTATAGGTAACATAGATGGATCCAAGCAGATTCATATCTGAGGCTTGGATTTAGACATCTAAAAACTCAATTTTCTAGCCAGTGTCAGAGCAAGTTTTGTATGAGCTATGTTCGGTGCTGTACTATTCAAATAGGTATTCAGTCAGATCTGGAGCCAGAGTAAACTGTTTTTGACACTGTTTCCCACAACCTTCTCCTGGACAAACTGGCAAGGTGCAGATTGGATAGGTGATCTGCGAGATAGGTAGGGAACTGGCTAACAGGCCATATTCAGAGGGTGGTCATCAATGTTTTTTACTCAGGCTGGCAGCCTGTCACAAGTGGGGCCCCCCAGGGATCAATATTGGACTTCACACTGTTCAACATCTTCATAAATGATCTGGACAATGGGATTGAAAGCACTGTCACCACATTTGCTGATGACACCAAACTGGGTGGTGAGGTGGACAAGTCAGAAGGGTGAGCCAACTTAGACCTGGACAGGCTGGAAGAGTGGGCTAGCAAAAACAGTATGAAGTTTAACAAAGACAAATGCAAAGTTCTGCACCTTTGATGGAATAACCAAAGAGCCTGATACAGGCTAGGATCTGTGTGGCTGGGGAGCCGCCTTGTGGAAAGGGACCTGGAGGTTCTGGTGGACGACAAGTTGAACATGAGTCCGCAGTGTGCCACTGCAGTAACAAAGGCAAATCAGATCCTGGGCTGCGTCTGCAGGGGCATTACTAACCAAGATAAAGATGTGATCATCCTGCTCAGTGCACTCAGGCTGCATCTGGAGTACTGTATCCAGTTCTGGCACCCACAATTCAAGACAGATGCGGACAGACTGGAGAGGGTCCAAAGGGGGGGCCACAAAGATGATCAAAGGACTGGAGAACCTGCCCTGTGAGGAAAGACTGAAGGAGTTCAGGCTTTTCTCTCTGGAGAACACAATGTTCAGGGGGGAATCCTCATCACAGGATTCTAGTACTTAAAGGGTGGTTACAAAGAGGACAGAGGCTCTTGCTTCACAAGGAGCCATGTTGAAAAAGACAAGGGGCGATGGATACAAGTTGCACTGGGAGAGGTTTCGTCTCAACGTAAGAAAGATTTTTACAATGAGAACAATCATTTGCTGGAACAACTTCTCAAGGGATGTGGTAGAGTCCCCATCACTGAAGGTTTTTAAGATGCAATTGGATAGAGTGCTCAATAATCTCATCTAGGCTCCCTTTCTCATGAAATGTTGGACCTGATGATCTTTTGAGTTCCCTTCCAACCTGGGTTGTTCTATGATTCTGTGATTCTGCATATCTGTAGGAGGATTTCAAGCAGATGACCTCATGCAAGCTTGTGTTATTCTCCGTGAAGCACTCATGTGAGTTTCCTTGAGACTGTTAATAGAGGAGTTGAGGGAACAACAGACACCAGCACTTCAAGCCTTGTTTAGCTTGAACAGTCACAAAGGACTTATTGTACTTTATGTCTAATAGGTTTTGCTCTGAAAATCTTTAGCCATTAGTGTGCCAAATATCCTTCTCCTTCTGCCGTATGTTATGTTCAGCAATTGCATTAGCTAATAAATTCCATGTTCCCTTGAAATCCCGTCTGTCCAGGCCCAAGTCTGCAATGATTTGGACTATAACATTTTCCTCAAGACCCTCAGTTCTGCATTTAAAAAACATGTAGAGCTATGGAAACCAGCTGCTCTGGAGTCTTATAAACCCCTTCTCTGTATTGTCCAAATCAGCATGACTTATGGATGTTTCTTTTTTTGTTCATTATAATCAGGAGGTAACAACTCACAGAAAATGTCTGCTGCTCTTTGATCACTCTCTCACAGCCTGAAAAGTCTGGCCTGCTTCATTTGACAAGAGAAGTCTGAAATGCACAGAAAAGAATATAAGATTTCAAAATATAGGAGGCAAGGGTGCACATATCAAAACTAAGGGATCGACAGGCTGAGTCTCACTCGCAGAACTAGAAATGCTGAGGACAGCTGCAGAGACAGAAAGCTCTCTTTCTATGTTTGCTGTGTTTTATAGCCTGTGGTGTAAGTCTGTCTTGTGGTTTTGTCTCCCCTGAGTTTATTCAGGTGGAGGTATAAAGCTGATGAGTGCTGGAGAAGGTCAGTGTTACATATTCATTTTGTTTTCAATAATTGATGATGTTTCCTGTTTCTGCTTACATTAATTGGTCTCAGGTTTTGGAGAATTGCTCAGTGAGTTGCCTTTTAATTTGTTTCTTTAGAAAAGCAGCATGCTGCTTTTCAGGATACTGTAAGTAATGTGTTCCAGGCAGTACTTTCTAACTGGAGGTTAATAAGTGTGCACTGAATGCGTGTTTGGGTGTTATTGCCTCTCTTCATGTGTGTGTGTGCGTGTGTGGGAAGAAAGGAGGATGAGGTGGAGGAGTGCAGACAGTGAATAGCCTCAGATGCCTCTGTGCTGATGTTTTAAGGTATAATTTATGTTCCCCTGATATTTAGGGCTGTATATTAAGGCTCTGATCCAGGAAAGCACGGAGTACTCAACTGCTGCCAATTTCAGTATAGTTGGTATTATTTAACACCTGCAAGGACCTGGATCACAGATAGCAGTTTTGATTTTTCTAAGAGGCAGGCTTAATTCCATTGTGTAATTTATCTTTGTTTTGCTTTGTTACAGAAACAAGAAGAAAATAAGATTTACAAACCCACGTTAGTTGAAATTCAAGCGAAATTGTTTTATGGGTAACATGTCTACAGAATAACAGTACTATATTATCCTAATAATTTCTCCTTCCTTACTGTGCCCTTTCATAGGCAAACACAGTTTCTACAGTTTATAATTGACATGCCAGTGAGGTTCAAAATGTGCCGGAGGTACACTTTGTGAGTGGAATGATATGACATGATTTGATTAAAACAACTACATCTGTGTTATGTTACTAGCTAGGGCCCGAGCTTTCACTGTATCTAAACTTCCTGGAAGTCCAGAGCGCCTTGCGCTTTGGCTGAGTCTGGAGTGACATAAGCCAACTGATTTATCTGGCAGTGAAAATCAAGTGAAGGTGGGGGATGGCTTGAACTCAAGGTCTGTCCCACCAGGCAGTCTGGATGGGTTCTTTTCTGTTTCATCTGAACTGTTCAAGGACAAGGAAATACCTCCCATTTGGGGCGATGCTTATTGACTACACCTATTGAAATTTACATTATTGATTCACTTTTCTGTGGAAGAGCTTATTGGCATATGACCTTTGCAAATATTTAATGATTTTTGGAGGATCAAGTTGGATGTTATCCTACTGTTTTCTTTTTTCTATGCTGGAAAATAATCTACCTGCTGGCTTTCAGTTTCCTTATTGTGTCATTGTAGCATGATGAGACTGGCCCTATTTTTCAGTGTTCCTGAAGGAATAAATATATTCCACAGTTTTATGTTGTCTGTCAATTCTTGTTGCTCTATCTATACATTTTTCAGGAGTCTTTAGAGCTTTCATTTCCCTGTAGCCACCAGTCTCCCTGCCTGTGGCTTAGAAAAGGACGCTGGCTTGGCGCAAGAAAAAAGCATATTGAAATGTCTGAAGAGCCGGATACCAGCTATATGTTAGTGTTGATAAATCAGTCCTAGTGGCCCACCATGTTCTGGTTTATAACCCAGTAGCAGCCACTGCGTGTCTGATTATGGACATTTCCCTTGGGTGGGTGATAGATTGGAATATGAATCTCGGACTCCTGCGTTGCTAAAAAATTGTTGTTGTCAAGAAAACACCTGATGTGGTAAGACACATCTCCCATGCTCACTACAGAGGTGTAGAACAAAATCTCTAATTGCTCGCTGAGTGATGGGGCTCGGGAGGGGCGCAGGCTGGAGCATGATAGCTTTCCTGGGCTAAAGAAAAAGTGAAAAAGAAGGCGACTTTCTGGCCAGGGTGACTGCAGTGTTTGCTATTGCACCGTGTGGGATGAAGACCACAGTAGTCATTGGCTCTCTGCATTCCCACACCCAACCCTATGGAATGCCAGAAAGGCTTGCCACGTGGGACTGCAATAACCAGTACACCTGGTCTGCTCTTGCAATCTCTTGTTGTAAAGGCATATGAGATAACTAGCATGTCCAAGTTTGGTCTTGCAGTTTGATTACCCTGGCTAAAGTCAAAGGGAACTGTGCCTACAGTGTGGCTGTGACTGTCCTAAATCCCATGAGCTTGAACTTAAAATCAGTCACACACACCAAAGGCAATAGAAATAAAAGGGGGGCTCTGAGTCAGGTGAGCCCCCATAGTTGCATGTTCCTTGCATATATAACCCGTGAGGATTTCTGAACCAGACTTTGTATATGGACATAATATGGACTGAATGTTGTTGAGAACAGGTAATTTGAGAATATATATCTATAGTGTGTATGTTTTTTCAAAAAAGGACCTATATTTTAAAGTAGACAGCTAGCGAAGTCTTACCTCTCCTCCTTCAAAATAAAAGCTCTTTTTATGTCAAGGAATTGAGGCAGTTAGGTTTTGACCCTGACTCATTTCCTTGATGTGACAGAGATGTGCATGTCTGGTCCAGCTTCTAAAATATGCCATGCAGACACAAACTTTCCACAGTTTGTCATTTTGACCTTGTACCTCCTGGCCAAGACCTTTTGGCTTTGTATCTCCCTGGCAGAACAGTCCTTGGCTGCTGGCAAATGCACTGACTCAGTGCTTTTCTCCCGCCACTTCTGCCAGCATGTGGGGAAGCCCCAAGAATGAAGTTGGTAACAATACCACCTGCCCACCCCTGGGAGTAAGGCTGTGGCCAGCCCAGCTGCTCTCACAGGGTGTGGATGACATCTTCTTTCGCTGTAAGGGCAATTTTGTCCCCTCCAGCTCTGGGAGAGAATGCTAGCCTGATCTGTGCCATCCATTTTTATATCTGTATCATCTACTGTGTCTGAATATCCACCCAAACACGGACCACAAGTCAATAAGCCCAGCTGTTTGGTATTATTTACATTATACTGGCATCTCTGCTGACCTAAAGAGCAAAAGAAAATAACAGGGCATATTTGAGGCTTAATAAAACATTGCAGTAGGGAGTCCTTTCTAAGCCATTAGAAGCGTTTGCTGGAAGTGCATTTGCTGATTTAACAAACTGGTTAGGACAAATGTTTAACACGCTGTTGTAATGATATTCAGATGCTTTTCTTAGTATTTGTTGATCTGCAAAAATGTGTCCTTGCCCAATTGCGCTAGAGAGTGGGATTAAATAAATAAATAAATGCAATGTGATGCGTTTGCACAAAAACAGAACAGTGACTGCCCCTGACAGATGGAAAAAAAGTCAATATGATGTCTGAGACAGCCCAGGCTCTGCACTGCAGAATAAATTACATGATTCGCTGAATGTCTGGGCTTCACACAGACATACACAAAATTGGAAAGATAAAAGCTTGCATTGGCTTCAGATGATATTTACTGCTTGATGGATTTACTAGCAGCCCCAGTACAGTCATACTGTATTGAATTATTGGCCTCTATTTAGCTGTGTGTCCGTTGAAGCTTGAGTGTCCATTTAAGCGTAAGTGAGCTGGAGCCCTGCCAAGGCTTTTTGAAGCTTTGTGTACAGAGGAAGATGCGAGCTAATGGCTACTAGCTTGAATAACAGGGAACTTAAGGATGCTGGGGGTAGACAACAAAGCATAAGGTGCATTCTTATCAATATTAATGCCAACATAAATATTAATGCAGGCTGCCCGGCACATCATTTTTGAATGATTCTTGTTTTCTTTGTATTTTAACACAAATGGCTGGAAATGACTATGATTTCTCTCCCTCTCTTTCTCTCTCTCTCAGAAGAGGGAGTTTAAGAAAGACCATTAGCTTTACAGCTATCCATTGTTGCAGCAGCAGGATTTCTACAAGGCAAAGGAGGCAAATGAAATGCTAGCTTTAAGAAGTATACTGCTACCAATAAAATATCTGATTAGACTAGCAATATACTGTACAAAGCTATTGTTACGGATTCATTATTATACTGTACCAAGGCATTTCAGTTAAGAAGTAGCAGTTCATTTACAGTGAGCCCCACGAAATGGTCACAGCGTTGCTGTAGCTACAGCGTAGGGAAGGCAGGCTGAGTGTTTAGCTGCTTAACACATTGGCTTGTGCTTCAAGAAGCCTGGGGCTCCGTTTTTGGCCTGGACCTCGCACATGATGAGTTCAGCTTGTCTAATGGTTCAACATGCTGAGGGAGGGGGACTGCCTCTGAGAAATGGCTGTCAGATGCAATGCTGCTGGCAGAGGGTTTATCCAGTTAACTACACTTCAGTAAAAGGAAAATAACCCTGAGACTGCATTGTGCTGATCAGCTGGATCAGCAACAAAAATTAGTAGGATTTTGCTCCAGGTGAATTAGTTGCAGTGGCAGTGTGAAGGAAAGAGATGATGAGGAGCAATGTGCTGGTGGGAGGAAGGAGGCACACAGACCGGAGAAGGACGAGATGTTATTTTGAGACATGAATAAAATACATCACAAATCTTCCATCATCTTACAGATAACATGCTCATGTCGAGGACTCTGACTCATGGTCTCTGGCAAGCCATAATGGGGATATTTACAAGGTTATCGCTCCCAGCTGTCCCTTTGTGCCGCTGCCAAAGATTACTGCCCTGAAGTGGGCATAGCAGATGTGAATATACACTGGTTCCTCAGCTGCCCCAGTTCAAAGCCCACATACTAGCACAAGCCATAGCAGCAGAAAATGCCTCAGCTGAATCCAGTAGAGATAGTCAGAGCCCACAATTTTGTCCATTTACTTCTGAAGCAAGTCTGGTGTTAAGTAGCTCTTTTCTCCGAATATTCAGGGGTAATGATAATAGAATTTACAAACTTCTGGACTTTACCAATAAAGACTGTTTATCATTGAATATAAAAGGGAGGGAATGGATCCACCTGCTCCTGATAAAATGAAACAGAGAGAGGTTTAGGGTGAAAGATCTCTTGATCTGGCATTCTGATAGTTTTGTTGTTTTCTCCTCACCTCTTCCTTCCCCTGAAATCGCTCCTTGCTAAAAATGAAACCGAGCTGACCACCTCTCTCTGGTGGCAGAGGGAGTGATCCCTCTGGACCCTGGTGTGTTTGGGTCATGTGTGCAGAGCCAAATCAAAGGTCACTTGAAACTCAGGTAAGAAGAAAAATGTCTTCTATTTCAAAAAGACTTTGGAGGCCTGTATCTTTTGTAGTGCGAAGGGCCACACTGCAACTTCTATTGCAGCTGCCTCTCTGACACTGTTTCTTACTGCCAAAGGCCCTCTGCCTTTAGGTGTTGTGAAGCGAAGATTCATCCATGCTTAGGCACCACAGCTTGATGTTCACCATGAGCTTTTCAACTGGTCGATATGAAATGCCATTGCCTTCATGTCTTCTGTCATACCAAGACCCATTAACAGATTTCAAGGACGATCAATGCCAAGACAGAATGATATCTACTGAATTTCATCTCAAAAAATAAATTTTTTGCATTCTTAGCTGATAGCAGGACTCATGAGAATGTCTGTTTAATTAATTTCTAACAGGGATGGACCTATATAATCTCTGGTAATATAATAAAACAACAAGGAATTCTCCAAATTGTACATTATGATGCTGCAGAATTGTGCCTGATTCTTATTTATGCTACTGTCTCCTTACATTTTTCTGCAAAATTAAGAAGCCGCAGAAAGGTGTAAGTTTAATGAGCATCCTGGCTAAGGTTTTCTTGCTTGCCCAGTGCCAAATCCATCTCTTCTTTGTAATACACAAGAAGGGGAATTGTGGCTCTTGTGTCTTGGTCCAAATGTCTATGACTTCTTTAGTGCTTCAAGGTCAAATGTCAATCTTCTGCCTTCTGGAGAGCCTGACTGTAGACGTTCCCAGATTTAATGTATGCAATCTATTCTAATTATCTTTTTAAAAAATTCAAAATATATTTCACTCACGAGGGAAAAAAAAAGTCAAAAGAAAGTCCCAAGCAAATGTTAAGCAGCATATTAATGAAGCAAGGCTAATTGCTGTGAAAAGAATAGTTATCTGAGTTCCAAGATTAGTTACATGTGCTCTGGTTAATAAAATGAAAACCTTCCATATTTGAAAGTCCTTTGTCTCATCCAGCTGTTTCCTGTTTGTCTGTCATTCAGTGTTGTGGAATACCGTGTCTAAAATCCCTTGGAAGGCAGTGGGTATCTTTTCACAAAACAGTGTGTTTGCACAGTTTAATACTTCTTTATTCCCTACCCTGTAACAAATAAACTCTGTGGTAAGAGCATTCCTTATTTCTAAACCCACTTATCCCTTCTCACTAATAAACATTAATAAGCAATTGAAAATTAATTGTAACAGTTTAGTCTGAAAACCTTTGTTTGTCTTGGATAGAGCTTCTTTCAGTTCTGTAGAATATAGTTTAGTCACTTTTTGGAATGAAAAGAAAAAAAATGCATCATTTTGCTTATGTTAAATAAATTCTACTAAACTCCCCTCTGAGAAATTAGCACTCCACATGTCATAGGACAGAAATAATATGTGGATTTTTTTTATGAGAAAAGTATGTTTTGCCACCCCTGTGAACAGTGACCAAGGACCATAAGATCTTGAAAAAGCATAGTTTATTTCACAATCAGCAGGGTTTTCTGGATTACCTGGAAACTCATTCGGCATTGGGCAGACCTTATTCCAGGACTGAACAGGACTTTCCAAGTAAGTACTATGCACGCGTGAACATTTTAATGAGTGCAAGGACTGTCTTTCACCCTTTCATGAAACATTTGTTGATCCTAGGCACTATGGGAAAGAAAGCTACCAAATTTGAATACAGAGTGTCAAGAGCAAAATTTCCATCTTCTAGCAGTATTTCTTGGTATCACTTGCACACATGCTTATAGTTTGCCAAATAATGTCTTCAGGAAAAAATTTTCCCAAGGTCATGCTGGCAGGCCTATTGCAGTTATTTTGTCTTCCTCTGTGGCATAATCTGTCTTCTAAAGTCATCTGGTAATTTCCACATTTCCTGCTACTTCATGGATTTAGTACATTAAAAGTGTCCTTGTTCTTTTCTGCTTCATTTCCTGTGACACTTTATAGCTTCTGTGGCTTTGGTTTTGTACTAAAGGTTTTAATTTTGCTGTGGGGTATTGGAAAGTTTTTTATGGCTGGCAGAGTGTGTGGGGGATGTGAGGCAGGGGCTCTGTGGACCCTTTGATGACTGGCCGGTTGCATGACTATCTGCCTTTGCAAGGGGCCGGATGCGCCAGCTCGGGCAGCCCCCACCAGTCCCACACTCCAGTGTTTGCTCCCAGGAGTTTCGTCTGAGCTCTTCCCGGTGTGGTTCCCCCAGCTCCTGGTGCCTTCCCCACCAGCAGCCCGCTTTTCTGCCTGTAACCTGTCAATCCTGCCCACTCACACCCGTCTCCTCTCCTGGCGGCCAGCAAAAAACAAGGTTTATGAAGAGTGTAAGTCTCCAGCAGATTTCCCAAGTGACACCGCTACCTAAAGATCCCTCCCCGAATAATACATCTGGTGATATAAAGAAGGAAACACTGCAGGTTAATAAATCCCTAAAGTATGCTTAGGGAAAAACAAGCTATTAAACTGAGCAGGTTTCCCAGGTGGACTAGAGATAGGATAATCGTGAAGGTTTTCTATGATTTGGGAATTGAATAACATATTCCTGAAGTAGAAGTCCCCTGTTATATATGATTATGATCTTTCCTATTGACAAATACACAAAATTTTTATAAAGCTCCTCAGGTTTCAGAATATGTGGATTCTGTAAGCGAAATACACACTTTACAGCTGGGTATCCAGATACAGACATGAGCCACAAATATTATATATTGCCACATAGTGCTAATTGAGTGTACCCTATACTGCATATCCAGCATATGGTAACTGAAGTCCTGTCATGTAAGTGATGTGAGTTATGAAACAGGAAGGTAAGAAGAAGAATAAATGACTCATTCCCAACTGGTAAAAAGTGATTGTGGCACTTAAGTTTTTTATTAATAAGCTGGTAGAGATGATAAATACTATGGTGGAAGTATGCACAGCAGACAACACAAGTGCTGAAGTGATTCCATAGTGAAGGAAACTAAAGAGTTTCATAATACTGTAACAAAAATGAACAACCAGTAACAAACCAAATGCAAGACAATCATGTATGGTGGAAGGAGTGTTTTAAACTGCTGGTGGGTTCTCTGTTGGTCACTGCTTCTGAAAAGCCAATGTGGGCTTCACTGTGAGCAGGTCAGTGAAGTTGTCCATTCAAAGTACACACTTGCAGTCATAAAAATAAATAAGAGCTCTGTCTAGACTAAATTTGTGGCTGTGGCTGCTAGCCCACAGAGGCTGTCTAAGACCAGTGAACTATGGAACCATAGAACTGGCTAACTGAGCTGAAGTGTTATATACCTTCCAGAAAGGCCTAAAATAATGCCCTGGTGTGTAAGGAATGCCCTTCCTGTGGCCAGATGTCATAAACTGTGTCAAGCTGTACTGCAATCAAGTTTCTAGTGCTGATGTGTAGGCTATTGCTGGTCACTTTAACCTGTAGAATCTATATATGGGGAACAGATTTTCCTAAGCTAATTGCAAGGTTTTTTACCAAGTGCCTTGCAAGTGCCTGCCACAGGGAAGTTGCCTTTTGAGAGGCCAGGGTTCATAAAGGATTAATGTCTGGACAATCTCTGTAGCTGTGTCCTAAAAGTCTCATAAGCAAGACTAAAAGTTCATCTTCTGCTCTAACAGTCAAAGGAAAGATGACTGAATGAAACAGCTTGATCAGAGAGGAAGCCACAAGGATTTTGCTTTTTAAGCTCTTCAGGTGTGGGAGCAGGCTCTGGGAAGAGTATTGCTGCTAGGGACTGCATGGGCAAGGCTCACTACACACACCTTTGCTTGGAGGGACACTTACACCTATTAGGAGGAAGGTCTTCTGTATATGCAGTTCAGGTCTCATTTTGCGAATACAGCCTGTAACAAATATCTCAAAATGGAGCTGGGGAAAAAAAAGCTGACAAAACTCACATTGCCTCTACAAATGCAAGTGCTGGGTGGCTGCAGTTGCAGTGGCCACAGGAAGCATGGCTTCTGCTGGAGTTCATCACAGCCAATTTTTACTAGACCTCCAAAGGCACCTCTGTGACCAGGGGACCTTTTTCCTGCCAAATGTCAAGTTTCTGTGGTACTTTACTCTCCAGCATGTTAATTCTGTTTCTAGAAAAAGTCACAGCAATGGAATTAAAATGGGGAAAATGTAGTTTTTTGCTTCAGCTCTTCAAAATAGCCAAGTCAACTTCACTCAAACTCCCCAAAAAGGTTTTTCCCTTCAAATAACCCTTCTGGATGCAGACTGTATGCAGCTTTTGCTATCTGTGTTGTTTTACATTTTCCCTTGTGATCATTTTAATCATGTAATGCATAGAGTAGGTGTATAAAAGGCAAAGAATTAATTCATTCTGAGGTTTTGGAATAGGTTTTTCAGTAAGGCATGCTGTATATGGAGTAGCTTCCTTCCCAGTGTAATTGCAGTTATATTTTTAAATAATGAAATATATCACTCCATAGAAAATAATAAATACATTAGTTCAAAGCAAAACCAAATGCTTAATACATATAAAAAAGAAATACGAACAAAAGAAGTACATCATTGTATCACCAGTCTTTCCAACTGAATCTTTTCCAAAGTAAATCAAAAATCTTGTTGAAATTGTTTCTAGTTATCATGATCTCACTGGGAAACGAAAGGATTTTCTTCAATAGCCTGTTATAACTCAGTCATTATACCACAGTGAGGTAATTTGCTAAAACAGCTGCCGCTGATGAGCAAACCTTTCCATCTGGCAGAACCCAAATAGACACAAACAAACTCATGTCAGTTTTTCTTACCAAAATATAAAATCAAAATAAGCTCCTTCTGCTCTGATGGGACGGGCCTTTGAACTGCAGGAACCAAGATTTGTTTCTTTTTTGATGCCCTTCTCTTAGCCTCATACCCACAGACTTGGCCCTGGCTGCGGGAGTGTTGATATCATGCCACCTTTGAGATGGATTACAGCATAACTGGGAATGTGTTTGCAATATAAACCTTCCACCAAAGAACCAGACAAAATTAACACTTGTTGGAACTTGTTAGCTTTAGTGAGACAGCACTTGTGGATAGTTTGTTTTCACAGTAGGTTTTTTTTTTCAGTGTGCTAAGGAAATTTCCATTGTTTCTTAGTAAAACCAAGGTACTGCTACATGCACAAAACCCTAGCTATAGAGACTACACTTTTCACAAAGAATCAACAAAGAAAAAGACTGACATAACTTTTGCACTCTCAGGAGACCTGTATAGAGTTGTAATCTCTAAAATTAAAACTGAATGTGACCTTGCTTTATGTCAATTGTTTTTCTCTAAACCATACAAATATTGCTGTTTTTCCATGACCATTTAGACCCAGATAGAGTAACCAAATTTTCTTTCTTTTTTTTAAACAACACACAATTTGTCCTCTGTAAATCTTAACAGTGTATGTATAATAAATGAGCATATGTATTTCATATAAGCATTTTAATTTGTCATTAGAAAAGTCTTTGCAAGGTATTGTGAAGACAGAATTCATATTCAAAAAGGCATTTCAGTTTGTTAGCTTCTCTTCTTAATGGAAAATGTTGTAAGCAAAGTTTAAAAACATGTTTATTAAAATTAGTGGTGGGATGAATTCCTCTGTCTAAATATTTTCTCAGCCAAGGTCCTGGTGTATTTTAAGTGAAGTCAGTGGAAAGTTTCCCACTGGCTTCAACAGAAGTTACATCAAACACCAAATAGGGAAAACTTGGATCCATGTGTAGGTCTGGATCCAAGTATTGCACTTGGGTCCCATTTCTGTAATAAGTGGTGCCAAAATACTAATTCTAGAAAGTCTTAAACTTTCAGGAAGTTCAGCTTGGGATTCAGATGTATCTCTGCACACTCTTAATTCTCTGAGAAGGAAATCTACACCTATGGAAGTGGTTTTCCTAGTACAGAGTATTATAAATGTGCTTAAAATGTTGTTACTCTCATTAACAGCCAGGTGAATATAACAAGGTCCCTTGACACTGCAGTGATGAAAACACAGGGCCAAAAAACCAAAAAAAGATCAAAGAAGTACTTGGGGGAAAATCTGCCCTGTGACAACATGCTATGGACCTCGTTCTGTAGAGTCCCTCTAGGATTTGGTCACAGTCTATGAACTCTGCCTTGTAGAGTACTTGGAATCTCGGAAATTTAATAAATGACCATTAATAAAGTCACAGTTCTGTCTAGAATTGTACAAATCCTTGTACTATAAAATCATATCAGCACTTTGGGAGGAAGGATATTATGAACTTGTAATATCAACATATTTAATGTTCTCCTTGACTGCTGCATGTAATGTAAATTTAATGTACAATATGGCAATATTGTGATACTCGACATTGTCCAAAAGTATTGGTTGCCTCTTGTGTCTCTTTCACCCATATGCTGTGTATTACTGGTAATGAGAATATATGATTGAAAGCAAACTTCTCTGTCAGTGGTCTTAGTCTTGTGCCAGCTGTAGTTAATGAGAAAGTTTCTTTTGACTTCAAAAGGAAAACCACTGTCAAATACAGGAAACACAGTAATAAGATCTAATAGTTAATTATACAAAAGAAAGGTAAGAAAGAAGTTTCTGCCAATCAGTCTACTGCTGAGAGGATTATGAAGCATTTTTTGCAAGAATAAACCTTTCCCTCTAAACACAAACATAGCTAAAAAAGATTAAAAAGCAAATATCATGTTTACTGATATTTAATGTGCCAAGATCTAACTGTGCACCTGTTTGTCGGGTACCTTTCATTCCATCTACTTACATTTCAGCTCCAGATATTCTATATTCATTTAGCTGGATATTATTTTTATACCAAGTGTATCACTTTTTAGTAAACCATGCTGAGAAAAGCTAAATTCAATTCACATATTTTACAAAGAGCTTTTTGTAGACTACAGACATGTGGGAACAAGACAGATCAGTATTTGGAAAAAATTACCTGGAACATAACCATTTTGTGAGTCTTAAAGGTGCTTATTTTAAGTAATAAAATGATTTTAAAAGTCCTTAAATGGAATTAGTGTTATACAAAGAACAAATGGTGGCACTGGGCAATATCCTCTGCTAATATTTAATGTTCTGATTTATACTAGCTGCAATAAATAGCTATAATCACACTGTATCTTAATTTTGCTTTAAACTTTTCAAATACATCTGTGGTCAAGCTTAAAGGAACTAGTTTGCAGCAGGTTTCTTAAATATTTCAACAGTAGCAATAATATAGCTACTGCATGCATGTTTGTATGTTGTTTTATGCATATGGATTTGATTTTGTATTTGTTACAGTAGATAGCCTCCAGCATCTAAATTTTTGTGCAAAGCTTAACATTGCCCGCAGATGGCTGGTGAGCAAGAGAGAAAATACTCTGCTAGCCCTAACATCTTTCAAAAAATTCCCTGCTTTGGGGGAGGGAGTGATTTCATTCACTTCCAGGTAACTGTTATGCTGTCCTTTTCCCTAATAGGGTGGAAGATTGCCTTGGATGAAACTAAGTTTTGACAAAAATAATATACTTACAACCTAGCTCCTGCCTGACTAACATAAAGGACCTTGTTTTGGTCTTGCTAGCTTTGCCGAAAGCAGGTAGGTTGTTCTTTATCAGACAGAGGTATGAAAAAGAGACGTTATATGTTGCTATTGCTTATGAACAACAGCATTCCCTCCTTCACAGCCATAAGCAAGGCCTTGCCTTTTTTTTTTTTTTTTTTTTTTTTTTTTTTTTTTTTTTTTTTTTTTTTTTTTTTTTTTTTGGCAGGTTCACAGTGACAGAAAGAGAAATGACGCAAGCGGATCCGTACCTGTATCTTGGCTGGATCTCTGTGACCCTTGGGGAGTCAGCCATCATATCCTACCAGCAATCATGGCCAGTAGGCAAGCCCTGAAACCTCCACCCCTGCATGCTCAGTTCCCTTAAAGGTGGCTGGAAAAGGATAGCCTGTTTCTTTATTTGGGTCGAAACACTTCAGTCATATTTTTCAGGATAGCCTTGAACCTGTTGTTGGGATCTCTGGCCTTTGTTTGATTTTAACATCACTAACAGCAGGCAAGAGCCTGTTAGAAGCACAGAGAAGTAGGAGGGTTTGTTGATTCAGAAAGAAATCCCAATTATTAGTTTTCTGAGACAAGTGAATTCTGATATAATTATACTGCTCTTTTTCCTGATAGTATTTACACCTGTGATAGAGATTTCTGTAAAGTACATTAGAGTTAACTGAAGAAAACACAAGATAAAATCTATGGGGAAAAGTTTAACATTCTCTGTGCAGTGGTCCAAACTCACAGCTAGACTTTATTTTCTTACATTTTGTTATTTATATCAGTTGTTAACTTTATTTAACTTTTCTTGACATTAGAAATGGACTCAGCATGCCCATTTTGAATTCAGATTTGCAAACCCCCAAATTTCAAGGAAGTTTAACTCTGGGAGTTTTGTTTTGGCCTCTTATAAAGAACAAAATTCAGACCTAGCTTTAAGTTCTGACATACCTAGTAGTTAGGTATTGCTTTTGACCAGACCCTTTTCTACTTATGATGTAGCTACGGGGCTTGCATTTCCAGAGCTTTGTATACGTATGACTATGTAGTGTTTACAAGATGTTATTATTCTGATCTGTGATTGTGCAAGGGGAGGGGACATATAACATCTACATTTTATGTTTATATGATACTTTTAAATATTTGGCAGCCTTTGTGAAGTCATGGTTACCCTTCAACCAAAAATGTTTTTACACAGTGTGTCCATTCAGCTTTTGAAAGCCGCACTTGCAGCATTCTTGCACAGGAAAGTCCTCTGGAAGTGTGGTTGTAACAGTACAGCTTCCTTACTGTTGTTCAGCGTAGCTGGGTGGGAGTGGCACATCACAAAATCATCAGAGCCAGGAAGTGAATTCTATTTTCCAGAAAGCCCTCATTACAGAATTTGTCAGTGAGCACCAGGTGGAGAACAAGACCTTCCAGAAACCTGTAGCTCTGAGAGCACAGCGATCACCTGCTGCACCCCTCAGCCCCGACCAGAGTGGAATCCAGTTCGGTGCAGTGAGAATACACACATCTTGCAAAAATGCATATCATTTTTTTTCTTGTGGCCAGAGATCAACCAGGCAATTTAGAGGTCAACAGTGAATATGTGGTAATTTAAAAATTATTAACAGTACTTTCAGCTGTGACTTCAAGACTGAAAACTACTTGGCACATGGAGCAATTTTATTGGCTGTTAAAACATTTTTAAAGGGTAGAATAATATATAAGGCTTGCTCTGCTACACAGTATCCTTAATGGTCAGCTTTCTTTTAATCAGATTCTAAAATATTAATTTGCTGAAGAATAACACTACTTAATTATAAGAGCTTTAATAAACCAAATCTGTTGGTTGTGGATGTCTTGCAATAATGAAATTCTCAGGGGTAGTGAGGTGTTTTGCTTCTGCCTCCTAATTGGCCAGGATTGTGATTATTTTATGATAAAACTGTACCTCCTGCTAGGTTGCACTGCTTAATTAATGTACTCTTTTTCAAAGAATTTACCAGCCCATGAGAAACCAGGCTGTAACAAGATCTTAGACTTGTACTACTGACATAATTTAACATGTAGAAAAGGGTTTGTTTTCTGTTCTTGGAGTAAAAAGGTTGGAGAAAGTTGATCTTCCGCTCCACCTTATTTCCCTTTTGCTGGGCAGTTTCAGCTCATCGATTATTGCAGTGTAGCACACAGCATTTTTATTTAGCTGTATCTAATGCATACCAGAACAAGGCAAGAGACTGAAAACTTCAGTCCTTAGCCCGGTTGTAGAAGGTGGCATTCAAACGTCAACGTTTGTACGGTTTTAGCCTTCAAGGACTAACTCTGGGAAGGAATGCGAGTATTATAGTTCAGTTTCTGTGGCAAGTTGGTCTTTGCCACACTCTCAGAGGCTGCCAGAGAGAGTGGTGGGTAGGATGATGCTCTCAGTGTAGCTACTAGGACTTGCAGAGATGCCCACAACATGTGTCACTCTATTGACCTGCCCCTGGTTTGGGCTGATGACCTGGAGGTTAGGGGTGCCACAGCTGTATTACCCACCACCTGGCCCTGTAAGTGCATTAGCAAAGCCCATCTCCACGACTCTGCGTGTACAGTGCCAGATTTTCAGTTGATTGCCTCTCACTTCCCCAAGGATCAACTTGATACAAGGTAACATCCTGGGATTTTAGGCTACCTGAGAGTCTTTGGAAAGTCTGGTCCTCCCTTGCCTGATGTCTTCTGCACTGTTCTTGAGCAGGGTAAGTGTGGTGGCGAGAAGAAAATAACGCTATGATAAGTAAATCTCCACAATGCTCCGCACTGATGCAACAGCAATGAACTTAGAGCTTTCACACTTCTAAAAATGAAATGTTTTGACCTGCTGTTAGATTGGTTGAAGGCTTCTTCGAACCAACTCCAATTTATAAGTATTATGTTGCAAAAGCACTGATACCATCAGTGATAGTGGCACCCATTGGAATAGAAGTACCCTACATCAAGCACATTTTGAAAATAACGCTACCACCTAAAAGCTTCTCTCCTGCAGAAAATAGATTGTACAACAGCTTATCAGTCGGAGAAGAGTGCACAGGAGAAAAAGGGAGAAATAAAAATAATAAAACCCACTCCTGTGTAGAACATTAGAAACGTGGCACTAACAAAGACTTCCCGTTCCACACAGAATTAGTGCTGGCAGAGGCAGCTCGTGGAGCTGTGGGTGTACTCAGCTGTGCAGAGCTGATTATAGAAGATGAAAGAGCCTGGCAATTTATTTCATCTCACGCTGAAGCACTGCTGACAACTGAAAGTGAGGACAGAAGGATCCATTTGTTCAACTTCTGTTTTAGAAAGCAGGCTTCAAATGATACCACAGAGAAAGTGGAGGGAAATGCTGTGGTGTAATAAAGTGTCTATTTTTTATTTTGCTGACTCCAAGATATATGTTTTCAGCTGTTGGGGGGTTTCGTGAGGGTAGATTTGATATTTGAGAAGCCTGCAACACCATGTTGCTGGTGAAAAAAGTAGGTGGTGTTGGCCTAACTTAACACATGTAATAATATGTTATATAAACAGGCAAGTATGCAAATGGAGAAGCAACGGATAGATATGTATACTTGTTTATATATACATAAAAGTAAATATATTTAACACTTTCCATTCTACTGTACTGTGGCCTCAGGAGTTTCATAATCCCTTTCAATGCTGAAATGTTTGAACTGGGATATTTAACGGTAGTATTAACATTTATTCAGCAATCATAATAGTGTATAATTCCTGGCAAATTGGACGACGTATATTTTACTCTTACTGCATTTTTCATGCACTAGAGCTTCAGAGATAGATGGCAGGAGCCCTTAAGTAGGGGACCTGTGCAGGTGTATTGGCTAAGGAACAGACAGGGTACAAAGTCACAGTCTGGAGATGCAAATCAGACCCTGCTTACCCCTCATCTCTGTGCCTGTGGCAGGCGGAACAAGAGACAGTAGCCTTAAACTGTGGGTGGAAAAAGTCGCATTTCAAAGGAGAAGGACAGTGAAGCATGGGAAAAGAGTGCCTGGGAGTGTCATCCGTCCTCCCCACCCGCTGCATTGGAAGTATTTAAGAAGGAGTCGGACTAACATCTGTCAAGGCTGACAATAGTATAATTGATCCCGCCTTTGGGCAAGAAGAAAACGAAACGATATCTTGAGGTTCCCATGGTTCTCTGTGTATGTTCATTATTTTCAAGGACTTCATCTTTATTTTTAAATTGTGGTTAACCAACCATGTTGTTTCCCTTCAGTGCTAAAACATAGTTTACAAGTAAAAAGAGCCTTACTATGTAAGAGTCAGAAGAAAGGTCTGCTGAAACAGTTGTTACATTGAAATCTGGTTAAAATCTGACCGTGTATTGTGCATGTATCCTAAACGTTACACGTGGTCAGTAGGATCTGGTATCTCAAAGGACTGAATAATGGCTTCTCAGACTTTACAAATTGAGACCCAAAAGAAATGACATCCCTCCTAAGATTTTATCACAATTATGTGTTTGGTTCTAGAATTATAACATGCATACAGGCCAAATTCTCTTCCTTCAAATTCCAAATTCCTGTTGATTTTTTTTTTTTTTTTTCCCGCCACAGAGGCACAGTTAAATTATTATCCCAAAGTGAACTTAATCAATTTTTTAAATTTCTGGTCTGACAGGACAATAGTAACATATAGCTTCAAACTGATCTGAAACAAACAAAAAAAACCCCCCTTTTTTCTCATGAAATTAGAATTCAGCGAGATCACTTTTGTACCAAAAGATGTATTTTGCTGAAGAAGTTCAGAGGCTTTGTAAATTGAAGCACTGAAAATGTCATTTTACAATGATCAGAATGAAAAGTTTTGATTCTTTCCATGTTTTTAAGGTTTTTATTGTCAAAATTATGGGAACAATGCAAAATTCATAAAATTCTTCAGGTGGTCTGGAGCTTTGTTTCTTAATTTTAGGTAAAATTTTTCACCCAACAGTATCAAGTATTAAGTCTTCCAGGAAAACCAGGTTAAGAGCAGTTACAAAAAAGGACAGACTTATGATAAAAGAGAAATTATGCTGAATTGCAGCTTTTGTGTAAGTTTGCAGGGGCAGGTGCAGCAGCAAAGTGGGCTGGGGCGGGCTGTGCAGTTGCTAATGCATCTTATTAAGATAATACTCATGGGAGGCTACATTAAGCTAGATTAAACTACACATATAATTTTAACAATTGTTGCCCTTTTCCGCATTATAAAATCTCTAAAATTCCTCCCCAAAATGTACTTGAGTATTTTCCTTGCTTCCAGAATATCACATTTCAGCATAATAATATGAAAGAGAATTTTCCTGATGCAGCCCCTTTTTAATTTACTCTCCCCTTGCAGGTTTTCCCTTACACACAAACTTTATTCCCTGATTTTTATTACGTCAATGTGTATTTGCAGTGATGATAATTTTTTGAATATCCTCCCATATAACAAAAGGTACAGTCACTGAGTCACAAAGTATCCAGGAACAGAAAGGTTAGAGCTTTCAAGGATGATACTTCTCAATGCTGTGACCTATAGAAAGAAAAAATATGGTGCTAGTATTTATCACAACAGGTTGCTAGGTAAACAGCCATTAGTCATTTAGTAATTTAACATACAAAAATCAACTAAATGTAATCATCCAAATATTCTCAAGTGCTGATTTGTGGACCTTCTGTACAGTATGCAGTGGTGTAGCAGGAAGAGCACAGACGGATATCTGATTAGGAAATTGGTCACTGACTAATGAAAATCGGTTCTGCTTTGCAAAGCAAGGAACATCAGACAAAATGGCATCTTAGCTTAAGCAGGTGATTATCTACATGAAACAAGCTGCTTACATGAATTGTAACACTTCCCCATTTGCTGTTGTCATTCCGTGTCCTTCCAAACCTGAATACCTGGTCCTGTTGCAACTCTCTTCCGAAAGCAATGCCTAGGCAAAATTAAAAACCAAGAAACAGTTCCTTTTGTCTTTTCTCTGCCTCCTTAATAGAGCTGGACTCAGCCATGGCAAAATGTGGAGGAGAGTCACACACCTGTAAACTATTCAGAGGGTTTGGGACCACATGCTCTC
>NW_008824467.1:2728201-2730792 GCF_000699105.1 Pygoscelis adeliae | reverse complement strand
CACCCTGCAGTAAAACCATGCCTAATATATCATGATTCAGCCCTCAGGTCACTCGAACACACTACAGTGTAACCTGGTTTACTCCTATTATTTTCATTAGAATTCTTCATTTAAACTGATCAGCCTTTGCTAGTCCTGTGTTGCAGTGAACAAACACTGGGACAGAAGGTTACCTGGTACGGTGCTGCACAGCTGGGCTGGGCTGCGTGTGAGGGAGACGTGATACTTTTTGTACCAGCTGAGCATCTGGTACATACATTTGAATCCGTGTTTCAGCCAGTTGATTTGTCCCTACTGTGTTCCTAAGTCAGCAGTAACTACCTCAATGTCATCATATCCATAGATGGAGGAATTTATATCATGTGTACTCTGCTGGTTACTTCTAGGTTAATAATTTTCTGTTCTAAATCAATATTTGAGAAAACAACTTGGAGAAGAAGGAGCTTCAGCATGTGAATAGTAAGAATACAGACTGTGAATCTGGATGGCAGTAAGCACTAACTGCAGACAGCATCCATTTAATTGACACTTTTTCTTTGTATATGGTCTGTTTGGCCCACCTTTTGACACTGGTTTGCTACTGTTTGCCTTGTTAGCATCAAATTATAAAGTACATATTATTTTAGAAAAATGACTAGATGGTAAGGTGTCATTTCCAGCTAAGAGAATATCCAGTTTTAATGAAGGTTGTTTCATGAAGAATTGTGCTTATAATAGCTTATTTCAGAGTATGTATAACAATTTTGTCAAGCAACAGTATATTGATAGTAACTGCTTTTGAAGAACTACAGTAGATGCTAACAAAATTATTTTTACAACATCTTTTTGGAAACTGTTTTTTCATAAATTCAAAACCAAACTGTATTTAATATATTTACCAACTGCCTTATTTCAATAGGTATAAAAATCAGCTTTTCTTTTGTGGAAGCAGTAAGGTTCAGCTCAAACTATAACATAAGTAGTATCAATCTAAGTCACATTGGACAAGTATTCATGTTTCAAAAGAATAGCATCATCATTAACACGGTGTAGTGTTCTCTGTGACAGAAGATGGTGTCCTTCATCAGAATAACATAAAACAAAATGGTCAGAAAGCCAGCCTTCTTCTGTAGGTGATCATATCTCCTTCAGTTAGGGCCATGTTTGCAGGACTGTATTAGGAATTTCTGTTTTGAGGGTGAGCAAATGAAATCAAGAGCCCTGCAAGCCCTTTACCTACAATGAGCCTGAGAAAGGTTCTTTAGTCTTTGGTCTCTACCTGCAGCAACTAATCCTCACCCTATGTGAAGGCATGACAGTGAAGCAGTAAGGAGTTGGTGTCCTTGCTCTCACTCCTACTGTCCAGTTCTTACTATCATATCTGGAAGTTGTTGACCTATACAATATAGAAGAGACCTGTAGACTTCAAAACTCAGTATTCATATCAATTCATATATGGAATGAAGGATCATGCCTGCTTTTGTCTGTGAACTATGTATTGTGGGTGAACTATGTATTGTGGGTAAACTATGGAAAAAACCTACAGTGGCAGTTGATTTTATCACTATTAAGTCAGTGCTATCAGAGAAAGAAGAAGATAACCAAGTTTGTGAATTGTGGAAAAGTGCTATTTGAAAGACGACATCCCAGAATTTTCTTGTTTGGAGGGGGGCAGGCATCTGTGCTGTCTTTGAAAAGGTTTGGATATGTGGGTAAGGGGAGGGAATTCAAAATAATACATGGGACGGAGGTGGTCAAATAGTAAAATAGCAACTCCATTAACACTGAATCTTTTCAAAAGCTCAAAATCCTGAGTCTGCTTCTGAAAGATACCAGACTGATAAGTCTGAATGAATTCTCTGTTGGTGATTCATTTAGAAAGCAAACCTAACCCATTGTAATGTGGTTAGAAAATGCACCAGCCTCTCAAAAGACATAGGAAGCATGAAAAGGAGAAATGAGTTGCTTTTTTTCCTTTGCAGCATTGACCTTGAAAGGAGAAGTTGCATTGAACAAATCATGGAGTGCTATTCATATCTTAGGAATATTTCTCAGTGTAACAGTAAATGACTAAATGTGTTTATGTTGTCACCAGCCTTAATTCCCGATCAATCTAGTGTCTCTGATTTTTAACCTAATATGATGACTTTTCCTTCAACATTTATAGCCCTTTGAATTATATACTGGTGTAATGATTATACGCTAGAAAAGTAGAAGCACGAGATGAGGGTAATTTATTACTACATTTTGTCTACCTATTTAAGAAATTAATTCCACATCTTCTGAAGAAGTGTTCTGTAAAAAAACTGTTGTTCAGGCCACTATCTGTCATATTACATACATGTTGAGACCTTAACAAGCTTGGATTACAAATGTACTGATGCTCAGACCTTTAATAAACAGTGCCAAAGTAAAAAAATACAGTCATCAAAAATTTTACAGTTCAGTCTGTTTTCATAAAACAGCTAAGAAACTTTAATTTGAATCACTGCTAGAAAAAAATCTGGTCCAAGGTAAGCTGATGATGGTTTGGATGCTTCAGCAAATGTCTGAATACTGTGTAACAAATTTTTACCTTTCCAATGAGTTTCAATCCAGTTACAGGAATGAAC
>NW_008824467.1:2720428-2728140 GCF_000699105.1 Pygoscelis adeliae | reverse complement strand
CTACTCCCTTTTTGTGCTCTAGCAAAGGCCAGCAAGGAATACACGGAGTCTCTGTGTGCCCAGAAGGTACGAGGCTAGTTAGAAATGGAAGCCAGGGTAAATTGATTTACTTAAGGATTGGAGACTGTGACAGTTGTAAGAAAAAAAACAAAGTATCGGTCAGTTAATATGGAAACCTGTGTGGCAGAGAAAGGTCTGTGATCTTTGGGAATTATCCACAAAATTTTAAAATACAAAGAGGAAAGAGTCATTGTGGGATTATTTGGGCTGCGGTCCTCTCACACGCTAAGTAGTCTTGTGAGCAGATTATCTCTGGCAGTATTTCCTGTGCAGAAGACAGGCATCTTCCAGGGCTTAGCTCTTGGTCACTCCCACAGAGGAACAAGTCATGAGAGAGCGAGGAATAGTCTAGTGGATAGGATGTAAGATAAGGATTTTGCAGGAAACCTTGGCCCAATTCCCAGTCCTATTGTAGACTGTAGCCTCGCAGAAAAAAAAAATTATTTTATGGTTCAGTTTTCTATCTATTTTAGTACCTACCTACATCCCAGAATTATCAAAAGGTAAATTCTGTTAGCTGCTGGGAAGGGAACATCTCAGGTACTAAGGTGCCAGGGCTGATGGGAGTCTTTGATAGATAGGTAAGGATATGCAGTAGTTGGTCAAGGTGGTCAGGCTGCTGAACGATCATGGTGAAAACACTGTCTGTCTTTCAACCATCGGCCCACATACACTAATCTCAGGTCTACTCCTACAAGCATCCTTGCAAGACCATGGTATACAACTAGTCTGGTGCCTGGGAGTGCCAGCAGGTCCTGATACAGCACTGTTGATACTATTAAGCTGTTACCATGCTTTTAACTCATGGAAAATAACAACCTACCAGACAACTCCTGAGCACATTTGGGTAACTAGGTTGTCCTGTGGACCACTCCAGGAGGCAGTTTGCTTTGTCTTCCTCTTCTGGAAACAGGAGAGCTCACTGGTGAAGACATGGACTGTGCTGTCCCAGCTGGGCTTGACTCCCAGCAACTGTTCTTAACTAGACTTCATCAACTACATAGCTGTGGTCTTTCAACAAGCATTGGCTGAGACCTTGCTTCCTGAATATGGATGTTTTCTGATGTGATGCAGTGCTTTCACGTCTCTTTCAGAGACACAGATTGTAGCTTTAGCCTAGTTAGTTGAAATAATACAAGCAAGCCTGGATGACCTTAATCCTCCTGACCAAAGTGGTAATGGCCAGTGTTTTGTCTGATGGCATTGGCAGGAACCAAAACTTTCAGGGTTCTCCACCAGCAGCCTAACCTTCTTGTCTGATTCTTTCCCAAAACTATTGGTCTTATTTCCAGTTACCAAGACTGCCACATGTAATTGCAAGAGGAGAGAAAATTGCCAGCATAGATGATCGAGGTGATCTTCTAATTTCCTTGAGCCAGAATAATGAGAATAACTCTAAATAGGAAGCCAGAGAGAAAGAACCCATAAAACAAATCTGGTCCTTGTTAGTGTTACTGATACATGATAGCAGCTTCCTTGTGATATAGCTCTGAAAAATCACTGCAGACTCAAAGTGATTCCAAAACTTTAGCAGTACTTGAAAATGAGTGCCAAATACATGATTATTTTCTACACCTTGGCCTCCACCTCACCCCAGTTTGTTGTTTTACATGCCATAATAAAGACAGATGAAAAAAATAGATGAGATTGAGAAGCTGTATAAACCTTTACATATTCCCTTTCTTTTACTAGCATCTTAATTTTTTTTTTCCTGTGTGGGCTGATGTAGGTGCCTGCTTATGTCTAACTCTTTTATAGTGCTTTGTCCTCATACAAATAATCATGAAAGCACATCAAATAATAACAGCAGGGGAATTACTATGCTGCCAAAAGGTTCCCATCAAGCAGCTAGAGTGTAGTCATCATTACAATCATTTTGAGATGTTCAATGTAGTTAAACCAGCTAGTTCAGCTCCTCTGAAATCTCTGAAGCTTTTCTCCTAAGAGTAAAGGAGCTTCCAAATATAAATAAGGATCAGTAAAGTGTGCTAGAAAAAAATTCCATCTGTGTCACTGCATGCACATATACATATATGTATGTGTATGTGTGTGTATATGTTCAGTACCACAACCATGAAATAGATATTTTTTAAAGGTTTAAATATTTCAATGTTTTCTTTTTTTACTTCAAGGTTTTGGCTATTCTTCAAGGTGAAAATGTGGAACACAACAAGAAAGGGACGTCTGTTTTAGCCTTTCTCCTTAATTTTCGCTGCTCTTCCAAATGCAGTTCTATGCAGAAATGCTTAATTTAGTAGAGGATGTTAAGCATTCCAAGTGATATTTGTGGTTAACTGAATAGTGTAGCAAATTGTCTTCCTGTTTTATGCTTTTTTGCAACCATTTATAAAATGGAATTATATGATTCTACCTCACAGATGTGCAGTGAGACTGAAAATATAATTTTGACTCCCTTTAAAGAAGGGAAATTAACTAAATGTGCCAAGTGTTATGTGAGTGCTGGTGTTAAATTAGTGTATTTTGTCTTTGGCCTCTGATTCTTAATGTTATTTGCAGAGACAGCTGCACTTGTCAATCTCTTCCTGAAGACTCATTTAATTTTCTTAATTTCTGCTTTGAGAAAACTTCATTCATGACTCTCATTTTCCAGTAAACTTCCTTTTTCTTTTTTTTACCCTCTGTCTCTGCTTGTTTGCCCGTTAGCTACCTTTTTTTTTTTTAGCTCTGCCTCCAAACTACCCAGATTCCTTTCTCCAAAACTGCTTACACTTCAGGAAATATTTTACGTCTAAGGCTATTCCAGTTCTCTAGATCTTCCTTTGACCTTCTGACAACAGTGTTGCAGGCTTACCTCTGGCTGATTTCCTCAAGTCCTCCACACTTCTTATTCCACACAGATAGGAAGTATGTGTTGGGGAAAGAGAAACATCATACAATATGTCAGCTACACTTTAAAAATACCTGAGGTAGATAGCATTTATGCTAAGGCACTGTGAAAATGCACAAAGTTCAGATACAGTAAGTCTCAAACAATGTTGTCTGTTCTCTGTGTTGAATGGTTTAGTATTTGCATATTAGTCAGCCTGCAGATATAGGGACAATTCCCTCTGCGTTTTTCATACATATTTCTGACATGCCCTCCAAGTTCTGAGTGGTCTGTTTAGTGCTTAAAACACATAATGGGAAGAAATATATAGTAAAGAGATGAGCCTGTAATGTCTACACTTCACCATAATGCATGTGGCATATCTGTTCCCGCCTCTTAGAAGGTGTTTTGGTGAGCCATATATTTCACAGAATATACCACAGAGTGCTTACTGTGAAATATGATGATAAGGCATTAAGAAGCCATTGTAGAAACAGATGAATGGAGAGAAGTGTAAATGAACAGCATAAGTGTACAGTGTCTCATCCTTAATTTTTATTTTATCAACAGTACCGACAGTTTATAAAAGGTGTTGTAGTTACAAATATGTGTTATAATTCCACTACTCTAGTGTCATTGAGCTTCTTCAGAAAATGTGAATCATTGATTTGTTGGAGTCACAAAGGTATGTAACTTGGCTGTTCCCAGGGTGATGGTCATAGTTCTGAAATCACAATGAAAACAAAAATAGCAAAGGCATTGGGAGGTAAATTATTTTGTTCTGCATCCGCATTGTTTTACTACTGTGTTTATAGCATGTTGTCATGTACATCTAAAAGAAGAGAATGAGAAAAACAAGAACAAGCCCTTTGATTTTGCAACTCTGCAAATCCTTACTCAGCTGAGTGACACTCATCCCTGTGGTCCACTGAGTGGCCAAGAAACCTGACTTGCAGCAGGGTTTTCAAGATCATATTCTTATGTTGTCATAAGAGGCACTCATTATTTTGATTTTCCTTTTGTTCATTTGGCACAGGGAGGGTTTGCACCAGTCACCTTCAAGCATCTGACATTATACACCCGAGTTAGGACCTTAATTGCCCTTAAAAAGTACCTTTTTTAGGAAAGAGAAAAAACAGAGGCACATTCAGACTGTGATTCAGAGCTGCATGGTGCTGATTAGCCCTTTGGAGGTGACCAGTCCTCTGTGGTCACATTACAGGTAGCCCAGAGTGAGTGAGGTTCCTGGCTTTGGTGTCTCAGACAGGTGCTTAAGGTTGGGTTATGTGAATTGCCTCTTTGTGTCTGCTCCTGCCTTCCCTGAAAGCATTAGGAATCCTTTTGTTCATTTGAACAGAAATAGAAAAAGCTCGCTCTCTCTCCTCTATCCAACCCATAAGCAGAGTTTAAGATATACCTTGAATTTCATGACCTATTTTTTTCTGCAATTCAAATTAGCCTTTTTTTAAACCTCAGCACTTTCAGCTATTGCTACAGAAATGACAGCACTTCTTTTTTGAAATCTCATTAGTAATGTTTTGAAACACTCTGTTTACAAAAGCTTTCCTCTTATCCATTAAAACAAATGAATGACTTATCAGATTTCAGAATACTTGTAAGGTGAGCTTTACAGATCCCATTAAATGTTAAAAGCTGTTTGCAAGAGCAGTGTGCCTGTCTTCAAGCATTCAGCTCACAGTGTGCTTTCCCCAGATCTTCAGATTTGTGAGATACACCAACAAAATATAGAAAAAGGATTATCCTCATTTGAAATAGGTCAGTCTAAAGGTGAAATCTTAAGACTGGTTATTTTAACTCTCTGGTGTTCCCAACAAAGTTCAGAAAGGTTGAGAACATAATACAGGAAAAAATGGAGCGAAGTACAGAAAAGATTAAGTGAACGAACCGCGCAATCATGACCCTGTATATAATAAAAACGTTTTCTGGCCAAAATTAAGACTGCTGTTAGACATACATGTACAGATTGACTGCAGATATATACAGCCGTGTAATTTTTGTCCACTCTGACTTTTCTACTGCTTGATTAAAAGACTAGACATTTCCCCTTGAGATTCACTCCTCTGCCTAATGTGCTGTAATTGCAACAGAGTGCTTGGTACAGCAGCAATGAGCACTATTCTGTAATAAATTTAGGTCACTGCAGAGTTCATCATGTAGTCCATGGCAACAGAAGATAAAGCGCTGGTTAGTTCATCTCTAGCTTTTAGCTGCAGTGTCACTGATTCTCCTGTCTAATGATATTAATAGAGCTAAATGTAGGCAAATTGTACAAGTACCAAGGTCTCTTCCTTCCTACTGTGTATGTAATATTTCAGCAAGAGAAAACATAATGTAGCAGCATTATAACAGAAATGTGAACCAGAAGAATTCTTAGCCAAGAAAAAGACAATCACATTTTACCTTGGAGCATTCCTTTCCTATTACCATATAATCCCTTAGATCAATATTTTTGAAATCCTTTTGTTTTTACAAACCCCTACACTTATTTCTTATTTCTCTAGTGAAAAACAGATGGAAATTGTGCAAGGCTTTCAGAAGTGTTGATTGCAATTGCTAAGTATTTGGAAATGAGTTTGGGGAGCACTTTGCTACAAGAACAGGTTTTTTCCTGTCTGCTTATTTACTTGACCTTGTGCTTGAGAATATTTTATTCATTGAGCTTGTTTGTAAAGTGGCCATTCAGATTAAATCCTAGCTACAGGTCATTTCTAAGTTTTTTCACTTCAAGGTTTTTTAAGTTTTATTACTTCACCATCTGATATACTCAAACACTACTAAATGCCTATTTCTATTCTCATGCTGCATTAGGAGTATCAGTAGGATTGAAATACTGTACCCTGCTTTGCATAAAACTGTGCACAACTAACTTTTTCTTCACTTAGTTATGTATTTTTATCTTTTACTGTTGCTGATGATGGTGCTTGTTGATTACCATATCTCTCATGAAAGGACTGAGAGAAAAGTTCAAAGCGTTGAAGCATAAACATAAAACAGTGGGATCTGAAAAAAACTGGGGATGGGGTATGGTTTTAGTTTAACTTTAACATATATTATACTTAGAACTGGGAACAATGAACTGCAGTGGATTGCAGAAGTTGGGCACGTTTTTTTTTAGCTTTGAAGATCTTAGCCTTAAGAATCTCAAATGTTTTTGAAGAATTTAATAATAGTTTTATACAATGCCATATAAATCTCTTGTAGTTGCGAATGTCAAGAAAAATTGCAAAAAGGGCATCTTACAAGAATATGGAAAGCAGAAAGATGTGAGTAAATTGTCTACCAAAATAAGGGCGTCGGGTTGCATCTGTCTTAGCTCTTTGATTTGTGTCAAAACCGAAGTATTGGGTCTGCATGATTAGGATGGATGATTTGAAGGGAATCTAGGGAAGCTAAAAGTTTCTTACCTGTAACCTATAAGTTCTTGAGCGTTCATGATATCATCTGGAATTTTCTTGTAAAACTTTTCCCTTGTAAGTTCCTAAGATGAAGCTTTTTTAAATCCATATATTGATTTCTGTTTGCGTATCTTACTTGACACCTCAAAGATGAAGTCCAAACTGTTACTTGTGTGGTATTATAGGACCAATGACCCATGCAACTAAGCTTTTCTCTGCAGGTTTCTCTAATTATTCTTCAGTTTTCAGATTTTTTTGTTTATAGAAGAGCACTTCTGAAACATATGGACCCTAATATTCGTTACATATAAACTATCTTTAGTGAAGTCAGTGAAGCTGCAAGAATTTGTGTCAACTAATGAGCTGATCCACATTTTACACTGTTCTTGCTTATGGAAAAGATTAAGGTTTTTAAGACACAAAAGCCTATTGGATATGCTATGAAGTGGTGTTTATCTTGGGGTGTGTGTGTGGAAAAATATACTTTTGAAAGAGAAATAATGAAAGAAATTAGAGTTCTGCTTATATCTTCTTGATATGATTTATATGGTGCAGAAAAGAAAGACAAAGGGAAATTTCAAAGACCTTTCAGACCTCTACATTTTCAGACCCTTTCACCAAATATAGCTCTGACCTGAACCTGCAGCCATATGATTCAAGTAACTCTATTTAAAACAATACTGAACTGATTATGGCTCCTGAGTTTGATTCCAGTTCTGTGGTGTGTCAATAACTTTGAGTGAAGTTGGTGAAAGGTACTAAGATCTTGCTGAGATAGTCTCAGATCACAGGCTTTCCATGTCATGTCACTTTTGTTTTCCACTTTTAAGAGTACAGAGTAACTGTTTTAATATGGCTTTTCCATCCTTACCTTATATGTTTCCCTTATCTTTCTACAACATTTATGATAAGATCTTTCTTTCAGGACTGATTTCCCTTGCACTCCAGCTGTGCTTACAATTCTGTTCTTAGATTCCCTTTTTCCAGATGTCTCTGCTGTCAATTTACTCCTGTTTCCACTCAGTTTTTTCCCCAAGTAAGGATATTGTTACAGACCTCAAGATTTGTCTTTAGATAACCCTGTCCCCAGCAGTCATGACCATTTTATTCTGTTTTTATTCTGAGATTAAAAAATAAAACAGAACTTTCTTGTTTCAGCTGTAGTTTTATTGCTAAATGTCCATGATTTTCTTGAGTGTCTTCAATATGCTGGAATTTGTTTCTCACATCAGGCAAGCAACTCTAATGTCAGACGACAAGGCCCTGCTGACCATCTACAGGTTTCTAACAATGTCAGACTGAATTTTTAAGATACTTGCAAGACAATCATCAATAGAGTCTATAATTCAAGATCTTAAGACAGACATAGTTTCAGGATAGCCGTTCAGTATAGATTTTTAGGGATACAA
>NW_008824467.1:2719634-2720379 GCF_000699105.1 Pygoscelis adeliae | reverse complement strand
AAAATTTTACTTTCTGATGCAAAGCAGTCAACAACTCATAAATTGGAGACAGACTCACATATAATGAAGGCTTCATAAGGTCCTACTACTAGAGTATAGAAGATTAATGATAAACTTTGGAATTTAATATCCCAGTGCCTTATCCACTATCATGATAGAATGAAAAGAGATTGCCGTCGGACAAACAGTACTGAAAGAAGATTAAGTTTGTGACATTATCCTAACTGAAAAAAGTAATTGATTTTTGATAGATGTTTTATTGCTGATGGAAGTTATGATTTTATGAACTAAGTAAGGAAAACTTCACTTAAGACAGGCGGCCTTGCAGAAAATCATCTGGGTATTTCATCTGGCATTTTAGAAGTTTTACATAGTTAAACCTGTTTTGCTGGTTTAAATTTAAATGGAATTCAAGCCTTTTAGAACAATGAACAAAAGCTGACTTACCATATTCTTCTGTATCACAGTGGAAGTTTCTGAAGTCTTTTGGTCTTACATATCTGAGATATTTCTGGAAGTCTGAGAGGAAATTACTACCTGGAGAGAGCCTGTTGTTTTTCTGTTTAGAAACCTTGAAGATGGCCAGAATCCTGCTTTCCAAACTAGCTGCGTAAAGGATGACAAGGTTACACAAAGGTTCTCACCAAACTGTGGGAAATGGGGAAAAAAGTTAAACACGTGATGACCAAGTGGTTCTTACGAACCTGCAGAGATTTCAGGATAGCCGTTCAGTATAGATTTTTAG
>NW_008824467.1:2716146-2719608 GCF_000699105.1 Pygoscelis adeliae | reverse complement strand
TCTGATGCAGTTTTACTAAACGTACATTCTTTTTCATTTCTTTTTCCCAACATAGTGTGACCACTGTTAAAGTAAAAATGTTCATCAGTTTTCACTGAACAGAAGTGCCTGAGTTATTAAGCATTTATTTTACATTTACTGTGAGATTAATTTAGGTTTTCAGAGAATACAGAATCTGAATGGGTAGTAAATGTTATTAACATACTGTCATATAGCACATTGTTATTTTTAAATATGAATTGCATAAATAACTGAAATACAAAAGAAAATCTGTTTTCTGTTAAAATGTTCTGACCGTATCTGTTGCATTCTCTCACCTGGGCATATCACACCCTAAATAATAAATACTGGGAGCTGTCCTGTAGCAAATAGTCTGATCATCACTTGGAACTGGTAGAACATTCATGGCTTAACCTGCTTTTAGAATAATTCTGAGCTTGGGAAATAGTAGTATCCATAAGTTGGTAAGAAAGTTTGTCTCTTCCAAGCATTTCTCACAGGGTTTTCACCAACATATGTTTTTGTTTCTCTCAGTATTTCACCACTGCTTCCTCTTTTGATGAGTTTACCCTTCTTCTCAACCAACATAGGCTTAGGATTAAAACCTGAGGCTTAGTACTAAATTTAGAAGAAAGAGAACAAGTGGATCTGAAGTTTATACCTGCTAGGCAAAAAATACAGGGACCATTAGCAACAGAAGTGGATTTCTGTCTCATATCCCTTGTAGGAACAGAAAATGGTTTATTTGTTGGCTATACACTGTAAACTGAGAGACTTGATCTCTGAGATCAGTCAGTAAAAGCTTCTACTTATTTACAAATCCTGGATTCAAACCCCAGTGCCAAATAATTGCCCATAATTTTTGTGACAAATGTAGACAAATCATGATTGATGCATCTCTCCATACCTTTCTTTCTCTCCCCCCTTCCCTGCATAATTACCAACCAGGCTAAACATTCCCTGCAGGCAGGGAAGAGAATCTACTATCAATATTTTGATGATCCATTAGTGCAGGTCGTATCTGATTGAGTTTTCTTCTTGTTCTCTTGGAATGTAACACTCTGTGACCTTGAAATATGAGCATTAAAGACAGGATACCTTATCTTGCTACATGTCACTGTCACCACATAAAGCTTCTATTATGGGTGCTTTGAAATGAGCTGGTGGTGAAAAGAGAACCTCTACTGTTAAACCTACCTTAACACAAAGTCTGTGTTATTTATTTACGATGTTACATGAATCATCTGCACTTTCTGTGATAAGCCCAGCACTGTGTGTCTTTCATTTCAGCTGACATTTTGCTGCCATTTGCCAGGCTAAGTAACTACTGTGCAATCACTCCAAGCTGATGCATGGTCATTGTTTTGCACAAAATGGATATTTAACTCAGCTGAAAGACCTTTTTGAAGAATATAATTTGACAAAGTAAATCTTTGCTCATATATGAGATATCAAGTAGGTCTGTACCAAATACACTTTTTGAGATAGCTAAAAGGATTTCTGCAGAGAATTTGACAAACTATTTTACTTCTGTGCACAAAGTAAAAAAAAAAGATTAGTTTTGAGCAAAAAGGATTTCTCAGGGTAATGAAAGGCTTTTGTTTGGAATTATATATTCCTAGCCTCGCCTGATAGATGTTTGAAAGCTCTGTCTTTGTAAAAACAGAGAGCTGTCAGTTACATACTTTTGAATGTGTTAAAAAGGATCTAATAAAATGATATTTTTCTGTACCTTGTGTTTGGGTTTTTTCCCAGAGATTTGATTATGAATCACAAGGCCAATTCTTGATAAACCTACTGCATTTCATGATTCTTTAGCTTGCTTGATCATGCCTTAAAATGATAGAATCATTGGGTATGTTGTGCATAGAGTAACTGAGCATTTTTGTCTCTCTAACTGTAAGAGGCAGAAAATTGAACACATTTCAAGGATAAGAAGTTTTGCCTGCAGTTGTTTAGCTGCTGAGAAAATTTGCTGGCAGGTTTGCTTGGATGCTTATATTCCTATTTGAGCCAAAAAATAAATAATAATAATAATAACATGAGCCATAAAAAAATGGACTGGAATTGCCCACAACTGACAAGCAACTGCTAGTTAGAGATTTAGAGGCTGCTGGTTAATAATTTATGAGCTTCTTATGCAGTACACTATGTGACTTTCATTTTCTTGTTCATGGAGCATATCAAATGCAAGGTGTTACTTGTAGGTCTGGACAGATTTTTCCCATTTTTTTTCTCTTCCAGTTATTTGTTAAATACCTGATATGTTATGCAGGATTGGGGAGGGGGGGGAACACAAATAATTCTAGCCTGAGAAAATGCCATCGTGGCATTCATCATCACTTTATGACATTTGCTGTCCTTTTATTAAACTGCCTGGCATTTCATGAAACCATGCCCAGACTAATTGTACTTTCATAAACTGTTGTTTTCCCCTATTAAATGATTTGGTAGTGTTTTCCATGCAGGAATGTCAACATGTTTAACAAACTCTAATGACTAAAGCTTTGAAACCCATCCTGATGTAGAGTAAAAAGTCTCTTACCTGTCCCCAACTTAGTCTGAGACACAGCTTTTAATCGCAAGACTATGGGCATCCTATCCAGTTGAAACTGATGTTGAATGGCATTAATGATGTTGAATGGAGACAGGATTGCTTCAATTTAGTGGTCTAGTTTCAAAACCTCCCAAACATCTTGACTTTTGCTACAAAGATTTCTTCCCTTTCTACAAAGCCAGTTTGTAGTCTTCGGTAAATGTAAATTGGCAAAGGTGGATCCAGTAGTGTCTTTGCCTGACGTCACATTTATTTTCACCTCCCTGCAGGATGTTTTCCATTATTCAGCTCTAGCGTTACAGTTCGCTGAAGCTCATATTCCCTTGCAGAAAGGGAAGAGAGCAGACTTTGGCCTCTTCAGGGATCTCCTTGGTAGAGTGCCATGGGACAAAGCCCTGGAGGGAAGAGGGGCCCAAGAAAGCTGGGTAATATTCAAGGATCACCTCCTTCAAGCTCAGGAGCGATGCATCCCAACAAAGAGGAAGTCAGGCACAAACGCCAGGAGGCCTGCATGGATGAACAAGGAGCTCCTGGACAAACTCAAACACAAAAAGGAAGCCTACAGAGGGTGGAAGCGAGGATAGGTAGCCTGGGAAGAATATAGAGAAATTGTCTGAGCAGCCAGGAATCAGGTTAGGAAACCTAAAGCCCTGATAGAATTAAATCTGGCCAGGGACGTCAAGGGCAACAAGAAAAGATTCTATAGGTACGTCAGGGATAAAAGGCAGACGAGGGAAAATGTGGGCCCTCTCCAGAACGAAACAGGAGACCTGGTTACCCGGGATACAGAGAAGGCTGAGGTACTCCATGACTTTTTTGCCTCGGTCTTCACCGGCAAGTGCTCAAACCTTACCACCCAAGCTGCAGAAGGCAAAGGCAGGGACTGGGAGAATGAAGAACTGCCC
>NW_008824467.1:2711593-2715295 GCF_000699105.1 Pygoscelis adeliae | reverse complement strand
CCTGGAAACATTCAAGGTGATGTTGGACGGGGCTCTGAGCAACCTGATCTAGTTGAAGATGTCCCTGCCCACGGCAGGGGGGTTGGACTAGATGACCTTTAAAGGTCCCTTCCAACCCAAACTATTCCATGATTCTATGATTCTATAAAGCCAGCATCGGTAGATTTTTACAGCAGCATTGTGCAGGGAAGTGTTTGGTGTAAGGTCCCCTTAACAAAAGAGAGGCAGAGAACACCAGCCCCATAGTGAACCTGCAATGCACACGAAACCCGCAGGTTGATCTGCTGCCTCCTCCCCTGCCCTCTTTCAGGAGATGTGACCCAGAGGACTGACACGCTGTGGGTAAAGCAGCCCCAAGCACGCCAGTCCCTATGCTGTGTGCAAGCTGAAGGAGAGCTGTGCACATCTCAGCTCTCTGGCTGTGACGCCACATGTCTGCTTCTCAGCACCTCCTCCCGCAGTTTTATCTGGTCCTCCAGGACTCCCCGGGGGCCTGGTTTTTGCTTTGGTTTATTAAAATCACTTTCCTAGAGGCATTTCCATGAAAAGATGCACATTGGGCCTGTCCCATTAGGACGAGTTTTACAGCATCTCTTCTGACCCTAGAAATCAGATGATAATCTCAAGATATTAATTCCTTGGGAACAGATTATCGATGTAAACACCTATCTGTGGTGGAAATACTAGTCATCTGTTAGTCATATAAAAAAGAAACGTGAGGCAAACCATCTTATGGGCTTGCTATCTTGTCAAAAATAATTGGCTCATTAATCTTAGCTATATTAATTTAGTTGTATTATGAAGGTCAAATGCAAGAAGATCCTTTTGGGTTCTCATCAAGTTAAACACAGCTCTCTATATATTTACCAGAGTTTCTTTCTCTCTAAAAATAAAATTTCAATAACACCTTTAGCAATTAATTAGGGAGTATAACCAGGGATATAGTGAGAGACACAGAGTAAACAAAGAGACCACACAGATGCAGAAGAAATAAACACTGCCAACACACTATTTGTGTACATCCCTAATATTAGTTTCCTGTGAAACTAAAGCTTGTTTATGAGAATAATATTACCGGATTGCCTTATAAATACAGATCTACCTATGAAATCTATATGGATATAATCTGAGGAAAGGAAATCAAGCAAAATTGCAGCTGAATTTTGGAATAAATAAAGTTTTGACCGGTTTATTGGTATTCGGCCAGTTATCTCTCACACACACACACACATCACCTCACACACACACTCCAACACACACTATTGGATTTGCTGGACAAGACACAACACATGATTTTCCTGTGTCCTTAACTCCTTTTCCATGATCTGGTTTCTAGAATTGTGGTTTGGGGATTTCTGTAATTTGTATAAATATGGAAAAACTGACCTAAGTAAGAAATCTTAGTATTTGTTCTCCTTTGCCTTGCAGGTAGTGATTATCTTGGACTGCACGTTAACCACTGAACAAGAGTGCACTTGAGGAAATGCAGAACATTAACATGCATCTCCAAAGCTATTAACTCTCTATCAAACTTCATACAATGTACAGACATTGTTCTGACTTCACAAAATAGCTCACAAAATAGCAAGGTAAAGAACTTGTAAGAAGTTTCAACACAGTAAAGGGAAATGGGTGATATAACAGCTGCTCAGAGGAGAAAGAGTAGGCAGCCAGCACTGAAGTTTATAGATGTAATAATTTCAATTTCCACTTGTAAAAATTCAATTTTAAGTAGTTGGTTACAGTTTTAGTTGCTTACAGACTCTACAGTTTAGTCCAAGTATATGGTGCAGCATTTTTGGTTGTATGGTTTTATATTTTCTTCTTGTGCTTTTTCTAACCACATGAATTTAGATATACTGAATATTTTAGTAATCTTTTTTTGCCATCCACAAGCAAGTTGTCAATTCCCTAAAAAGGAATTGTCTAGGACAGATACTTCCTTGCCTCTTGAGACTTATCTAATTAAAGCAGATAACTTACACTCATTGCATGTACACTTGTTATTTCAAGACTATTTTTACTTGCTGCCACCAAAATTTGTGATTTTGCCTTTCACATTTCAGAAATCTAAGTCCATCACATGCAGTTTCAGAAATCCCAGTCCATCTGGACCTCTATTCCAGCACATTCAGCTTGTACAGTTTCTTGACCTTAGTTCTTCTTTTGCTTTCAAAAGCAATTTATACCATATATGTATATGTTAGTGTGATCCCTACTATCTTCCATAACACAGGCCAGTAGAGACAACCAGGCATGGTCATGCAGGAAAAGAATGAAAGGGAAAATGCAGAACAAAGGGTGTTCTTTGGTCATGAAATGATACCTGTTTAAGTGTGACTCTGCCTGCATTTCACTGTGTTGAGTTGCCACTGTACAGGAAGTGCCACAGAGCTGTAAAAGCTCAACTACAAAGCCATTTGCAACCAGAAGGCTCACTGTGAGCATATTGGTCTCACTGAAACTATTCCTTAGATATGACTGACACTTGAAAAATATTTCCAAAATGCCTCTAGTGGTTTTGCGAACGATACGTGGCCAAAAGAGATGTATACTTGCACTGCACAATGTGCTGTTGTGTAGAAATACCTTAAATATTCTAAAACAAGTGTCCTCTTGCAGCCAATAAATTGAAAGAAATTGCCCAGAATAATCTGTACAGACTCTCCTCTTATACCTTTCTAAAAAATATTTCACCTTGCCAGTTTTTACATTATTGCTTATTATACAACTTAATCCTAATTATTTTTTCATTAGTTTCCTCTGACAGGTTTTTGAACTATTGTTACTTAATTGTTTTGGCATATCTAGTTCCCCAGATGCTGTAAGCTATCACCTTCATCACTTCATATCTATTTCATACTTTTCCAGATCATGACAAACAATCAAACCTATCCAGCTAAGCATGTGTGTGGAGAGCTCTCAAGGAGAGCCTACTAGAATTAAAGTACAACGTGACTCAAGCTCATGGATAGAAGATGAAATTTGTAGAGCCTCTTTGTTTAGTCAGTGGGTGCTGCCCTCTTTATCTTTTTCTTCTTGAGCCCAATAAATCTCTACTCACACACTTGTCCTTGGTACAAATTGTAAATCTATAGGACTTCTCCAAGTAATGTAAGGGATCTTTCCCTTACCTACAGCAGCAGAGGCCTGGGAGAGTTCAAAAGTGGCTTTAAAGCTATGTTTACTTCCTCTTAACATGTGGGTGGCAATTTCTGAAACATGAATTTTCTTTCATGTTGAGAATCTGGAATGTTGCCATCTGTTACCTACAGGTAATTATACGTCTGCTCTTTTTTAATCTCAAATATAAGATACTATTTCATTTTATAGAATCATAGAATCATAGAATCATTAAGGTTGGAAGAGACCTCCAAGATCATCGAGTCCAACCATCAACCCACACCACCATGCCCACTAAACCATGTCCCTAAGCGCCTCATCTACACGTCTTTTAAATACTTCCAGGGATGGGGACTCAACCACTTCCCTGGGCAGCCTGGTCCAATGTTTAACCACTCTTTCAGTAAAGAAATTTTTCCTCACATCCAATCTAAACCTCCCCTGGCACAACTTGAGGCCATTTCCTCTCGTCCTTTCGCCAGTTACTTGGGAGAAGAGACCGACACCCACCTCGCTACAGCCTCCTTTCAGGGAGTTGTAGAGAGCAATGAGGTCTCCCCTCAGCCTCCTTTTCTCCAG
>NW_008824467.1:2700928-2709738 GCF_000699105.1 Pygoscelis adeliae | reverse complement strand
GTTTTGCTGCCCCCCCTCCTTACTTCACCGAGAATCGAGAATTTTACCATTTCATGGTCGCTAAGCCCAAGATGGCCTCCGACCACCACATCTCCCACCAGTCCTTCTCTGTTTGTAAACAGCAGGTCGAGCGAGGCACCTCCCCTGGTAGGCTCACTTACCAGCTGTGTCAGGAAGTTGTCTTCCACACACTCCAGGAACCTCCTAGACTGCTTCCTCTCTGCCGTGTTGTATTTCCAGCAGATGTCCGGGAAGTTGAAGTCCCCCATGAGAACAAGGGCCAGCGATCGAGAGACCTCTGCTAGCTGCTTGTAGAACGCTTCATCTGCCTCTTCATCCTGGTTGGGTGGTCTATAACAGACTCCCAGCAGGATATCTGCCTTATTGGCCGTCCCCCTCATCCTTACCCATAAACACTCAACCGTATCATCATCACAATCGTTGAGCTCTATACAATCGAAACACTCCCTAACATACAGAGCCACCCCGCCGCCTCTCCTTCCTCGCCTGTCCCTTCTGAAGAGTCTATAGCCATCCATTGCGGCATTCCAGTCATGAGAGTCACCCCACCATGTTTCTGTGATGGTGACTAAGTCATATCTCTCCCGCTGCACAATGGCTTCCAGCTCCTTCTGCTTGCTGCCCATGCTGCGTGCATTGGTGTAGATGCACTTGAGCTGGGCTATCAATTTCGCCCCCGGCATCGGCATGCCACCCGGCATACCACATCGGCATACCACACCCATTTTGTATGTATATAGGGTGAAATGCAGGTTATGCTTGTGCCTGGTTACTTTGAAATGAAATAGGTATCATGTCACAATATTTCTGTGCAGTGTTATGAATTCTTTTAAACAACATATTACTACTGAAAAGAGGTTGAGCATTGCTCATGGATATGTCTTGAAAGTCCAGGGAACACAAAAGGCATCTGTTTCCTCACCGCAACCAGTGGGTTTGTGGCAAGATAAAAAAGAAAAGAAGAGACTTTTCAATTTCCTCCCATTGCAGCTTTCATTCTGGTTTTCTTACCACCAGAAAGACACTGCAACGTAGCCTACCCTTTTTCTGGAAGCGAGTCTTAAATGCAGTTTGGGAAGTGAGTTCACAACAGTGCAGTGTCTGCCTTGTTGCACTCTAGATTAACTCTTCTACTCCTGTGGGTGCTAGGAGAGCATGTGTTCTGAATAAGCATGACAACACAAAATTAATCCCATTTCTATAGCTTTATGCAGTTTTCTTAATTTAATATTCTGAAATGATGGATGTACTGTTGCCTGGAACATGTACTCTCTTTAAGCAAGGTGCTGGTGCAAAGTGTCCTGTTGGGAGTGATAATAAGACTTGTAGCCTTTACATCATCTGTTTCTTAACTTAGAGATATAGTTTTGCCGTGCAGTCAGCATAATTCTTTTGTATGTGGAATTTAGAGGGGTTGTGTGAATGTTGTAGTCAATGATCCTTATTAAGCTAGTAGATTAACTTGGAGTAGAATAAGAGTATAAAATAATTACAGAAGTAAAAATTTACAGAAAGGAACGTATGTTGTTGATGTCGTACGGCCTCAATTTTTCCACATCTAGCAAAACTATCTTCAGCTTTCAAATAAGTGCTTTAATTTAGAATTCTTTCTGCATATTTTGCTATTCTAGTTAGGCAGTTTTTCATAATTGCTAACATTGCAGCAGTTTCTAATTGGTCATAGACTACTGAAAAACAGACATTTTTGAGAATTATGTTTCATATAGATAACTATAGAGATATAGTTGCATAGATAACGCCTATACAGATACAGGGACTTAGATAAATTGAAAAATTTCTATCACAGCTCTTTGAGGTTTTCTTCTCTTACACAAGCAGATACTGCTTGTGCACCCTTCCATTGAGTGTGCACTGGCTGAGACGTATAAAATCAAGCTGGGAAAAAATGTAATATATTACAAGTAGGCTTCATTCCTTACATAATTTATGTCAAAGGTTTTGCATGTGAAGGAAAATTAGCATGGTGTCTTTCTGTTAGAAGTGTTAAAGGACAATAGTAAAATGTATTTCTGCCAGCATTGTTTCACAGCTTGTATTTGCTGGAAAATGCTGTTTTATTAGCACATGTTCCCTCAGTCTGTGAGACTATCAAAGTGTTGATCACCTGTGCACTGCCAGTTTTACTTTAATTCTTTATTTGTCATTCAGTGTGATCTAAACCCCCACTTGAACAAATATATGTTTTTCTTCACTCTTCATAAATGGCTTGCAGCGTGATGCACAATTCACTAACTTGCTTTGTGGCTGTTCATGTATTGCCATTCAGTGATCCAAGGGACAGGGCACTACAAAGGTAACTTCACTTCTGTTCCTATTAATCATCATGGGATACAAATAATAGCCGGTAGCATTTGTTAAAAATAAGTTGAACTATACTCTGATTCAGTTAGAAGCTTTTGAAACTTTTATCAAATACTGTGATAACATCAGCATCCTCAACAAATTCTGCCTATTCTAAGTTTCCTTTCTCCTTCAAATAGGGGTGATATTTCTTCTTTCCCATCACAACAAAAAGGTGCGTTCTTGCAGGGTGAAGTGGCTACAATAATACATCTATTCATTTTTGTGAATAGCAAAACCTTTTAGTAGGTTCAGAGACATGGCTGGAAATGTGAGCGAGAGGCATCTTGTTTTATTTACAGTGACATGTAGACAGCAGGCAGACAGCCAACTTGTTTATTTCTGTTCATATTTATTACTGCATACTATAGCGCTGCAGCTGATTTCCAAACCTCTTGGCATTTTGTGTAACACAGGTTCTGGATACAGCAAGTGAGTCATTAATATTATGGAAGCACATTTCTTTGATGACTTTTATTATTTAAAGGTTCTGTGGAAAGCACTAAACGTTAAGATGATAGAATTCCCTGTCTCCTGCCCTTTCATCTTACTCGTATCCAAGCCTTCTCTAACAAAAATATTGCAGTAAGTTGCATAAGGCACTGCCTTGTCTTTGCTATCTTCCAAAGACTTTCTCTCCCACTGCAAACAGCAATTTTCAGCCTGCCCTGCCCCCCCGCTCCCCGCACACTGATTTGTCCTTTGTTAAAAGACCTTTTGTTCACCTCTTCTGATGATGATAAAACAAAAAGGAAGGAGACATGCACAATAATATATGGCCATTGGTGCCAAGGCTCATTGTCCTGTGTTGTTGATGATACAACCACTGCCCTTTCCCCTACTGTGTCAAGTGCTGTTAAGCTGCCAGCCTACAGAATTAATAATATTGCTTGCTTTCCATGCTCTCTGTTTCCACCATTTACACACTTTTTCCTCAAGAAGCAAGTAGAAAAAAACCCCAGAATTTAATTAATTTTTAAGTGAATTTTCCTACCCATTGTTAAATGATTCATATCGATGCTGATGGCTATTTTTAAATGCTTTGCTCTTACTCTCCTTTTAGTCACTGCAGAGTAGTCCATCTGATCCTTTTAAGTGTGACTTATTCACTAAGAGCATTTCCCATAGCCTAAAAATGTCCATCACTCAGCTGTTTCCACATCTTATCTGTGCTGTTCGCCTTTTCTCATGGCTTTTAATCAATGTGTCCTTAAGTAAAGGACAGTATTTACACCCTGAGTGGTAAACGAAATACAGATTTAAAAGCTGAAATAGATACTCTGTTAGGGTACATGCATAAGCAGGTACAACCTTAATGAGAAATCAGTCACTGGACTGATGGGAGTGAGACCCCTTGTTTAGCTTGCCAGCACCAGGCATCCCCCGAACACCCATGGGGCAATGGCAGGACTGGTTCGATGGCCCCCCCAAACTTGCCTTGCTCATGAAGAAAGACACTAGCCTTTGTCTACTGCCCTCTTGCCATGGTACTAGCATGACTGGGGTCCCAGCAAAATGTAAATGATACCAGCTAGTGCCTTTGTGGGGATGAACGTGAGGAACGAATGGAGAGGCTAAAGGTTTTTAGCTCCGTACTTTCCTATAAATCTATGCCAGGCTACACACAGACAACGGAAAAAGCTGTAACTTCTGTTAAGGAAAAAGATACATAACCCATAGGATCCGGTCACAAAAAGACATGGGCCTTTTCCCTTTCTTACTATCTGCCAGTGAACACCACCTTTTCCACGAAGTGTGTACAGCTGGAATGGGATTTTTCAGAGGTGGTAAGGATTATCCTAAATCTGCTCCCACCAAAGGCGGTAGTAAAACTTCTACTTCTGACAGTGCCAAGAATTTAGGCCAATTCTGAGAACAGTGGAAGTCTTATCTTTGGCCTAGTTAGGTGTTTGTTTTTGTTCATGTCCTAGGAGGATAATAACGTCTGTTTGTTGTTCCTGTCATGGTTTGACCCCAGCCAGCAACTAAGCACCACACAGCTGCTCGCTCACTCCCCTTCGGTGGGATGGGGAAGGGAATTGGAAGAGTAAAAGGGAGAAAACTCATGGGTTGAGATAAAGACAGTTTAAGAGGTAAAGCAAAAACCACGCACACAAGCAAAGCAAAACAAGGAATCTATTCACTCCTTCCCATCGGCAGGCAGGTGTTCAGCCATCTCCAGGAAAGCAGGGCTCCATCACATGTAACGGTTACCTGGGAAGACAAATGCCATCACTCCAAACGTCCCCCCTTCCTTCTTCTTCCCCCAGCTTTATATGCTGAGCATGACGTCACATGGTATGGAATATCCCTTTGGTCAGTTGGGGTCAGCTGTCCCGGCTGTGTCCCCTCCCAGCTTCTTGTGCACCCCCAGCCTACTCGCTGGTGGGGTGGGGTGAGAAGCAGAAAAGGCCTTGACTCTGTGTAAGCACTGCTCAGCAGTAACTAAAACATCCCCATGGGATCAACACTGTTTTCATCACAAATCCAAAACATAGCCCCGTACTAGCTACTGCGAAGAAAATTAACTCTACCCCAGCCAAAACCAACACATTCTCGAAAATAAATTTTAAGAGAAACAGTATTCTTACCGTCTTTTCTTGTTATTGTTTTTACTATTAACTGTTGATTAGTGGAGCATTTTGATATGGCATGCTTTTTCCTAATCTTCCCTCACTTCAGGTAACTACACTTATAAAATACTATGCTGTTGCCCAATCTTCTTTCTTTTTACTTTTTAAATAATATGAAACACTCTGTGTTGTGCATTTCTAAGAACAAAGCTCACCCATTCTTCACATGCATTGTTTTCAATGAATCAGTTATTTACAGTGCAACCCAAGAGAGTAATGTTTTTTCTGACTATTTGCAATACTGTTCTCCTAGTGCCTTAATAAAGATGAACAGTATTTAACTGCCAGGCATCAGAGATCTCTTTATTTTAATTAGCAAGGGTGCTTTTCCTATTCATTTTCCTTGGAACAAAATATATCCTGGAAGATTCCTGACACTGCTCCCTGAGCTGGTGATTTGGAGTGAATTAAAGAAAACATATTGTGAAAGGTGAATAGCTAGGGAAAAAAAATAAGGTCTAACATTAAACAATATAAATGTTTCAGCCTTTTACTCTATCAAACCTTAGGGCAATGTCTTTTCAATGTCATGCTTTAGTAAAAGTCTTTTTAGCCCATGCATATCTTTCTAAACAAGACAGACAAAAGCTTTTATTTTAAAACCAAACAGCTAAGTGATTTGCTGTACACTTGCCATGAATAGTAACGAGTAGATTTGTGGTGTGTTCCTCTTTTTAATTAGCACTGCTATAACCTGACTGCTGTTGTTGCTGTATGGATGAGTACTGTCTTATTACAATGTGTCTAGAGGATACCACTTGAAGCAGTTCATGAAACAAGCTAGAAAAAACATACCATAGAGTATTCTTGGGATTGGTTTAAAATACTTCAATGTTTTACTCATTTTTTTAATGGAAAGAATTAGCTGTTAAAGCTCCGAGTAAATCCAATTGTAGGTATTGTGTTGTATAAAAATAACTTTAAAATAGATTTTTGTAAACATATTTGGGAAAGGGTTATTTTCCAGAGCTGGAATGTATGTATGTGTATATGCTGTTTTAAAAATAAATGCATTGTTGGACTGAGTTCTCTTGTTACAAACCCTTTCTGTATGCCTTAAATATAATGAAATTTCAGGGTTTCATAATTGAATAAGATGGAAAACATAATTTAAAAAAATCACATTCTTGATAAATTTATTTGATGCACTATTTTAAATGCTTTTCAAAATTCTCACAGCTGTTCCAGACAGAGCTATTTTAAAGTAGCAACATTAAAGTAGAAAAACATTATAGCTATAGTTGAATGAAAGGGAGAATGAAGACTGAACAGAAATTTTGTCATAAGTTTCAGGCAATGAAAGAATTAAAAAAAGAAAGGGTTGGCAAAAGGGAACCTATATTTCATGATCATAGCTGCGCTTTTAATGGACACTTCTGGTGATTCATTGAAGTATCCTCTCCAAGATAATACATACCATATTTATTACATAAACAAATCATAAAAAGATATCAAAGAATAAAATAGAATGGCTAAATCAATTGTAAATTTCTTCTCTTGCTGCAGATTTCAGAAATATCTCATTTGAAGACTTTTACCCAACTTTATTCATGAAGTCTTCACACTCAGGGAAAGTTCAAGATTTTCTCCTAGTGTTTTTCCACATGGGCGTAGAGGAGGACATCTGTTACCTCTGATGTTATTTGCCCCAGGAATCCTCTCTGCCGTGTCCTGTGGAAGGTGAGTGTAAGTGTGTGTCCATATAGGGTTCACTGAAACCAGGAAAAGGGACATGCAAATGGTCGTTGCTGGTTTTGCATTTCTGCAAAAGTTAGTAGTGGATCCTCACTAGAAAGCTGCATAAAGCATCTCCATTACCGCACAAGAAATGTGACCTCCTGAGTTATGATTGATATCAAAGTTATGATTGACATCAAAGTATCTAAGAGAGAAACCAGGCTTTTAAAACAGATTCCTATGAAAATATCAGGACTGTTCAAATACTTACAGCGTGATGGATACTGTCCAGAGTTAACAGAAATGAGGCTGTCTTAAGACCTGTACTCTCTAAATCATGGCTAAATGCTAATGCCAATACCTTTGTCAATAAATAAAACAGAAAGATATTAGAGAAATTTACCCTATTTTGCTCCGGAATTCCTACTTTTCAAAGTGACTTATTGGTCTTCAACAAGTTCCACAGCGGAAGAATCAGGAAGTATTTGCTGTATTATTCGCAGTTGGGATTTTTTTCTTTTTTTTTTTTTTTTAATGAGAGACATTGGGAGTTCACATTTTAAAAGCATCAGCTGAGTAGGATAAGCAGTTAGGTAAATACAAACACCTAACAGTAAATAAGAATTTTTCCAAAATGATATGAAGACCAGAAGTATTTTCTTGAGACATATATATGTGCAGTCATTCATAACAGTGTAGAAATGAAAAGAGTGGACTCACCTTCTCAGTTCTACACAATATAAGTATGTACATTTATATATTTACACATAGCTGTGTGTATGCAGACCTATGGATTTCTTTTAAAGGTAGCTAGTAATTCTGCATACTGTTTTTTGAATGGGCTGTATTTTCAGATGGTACTATTTTGGTCACTTGCAGTACGACATTCACGTCACCAAATCACACATTGTTTTGGATACTTTTTTCAAACATCCAGAAAGAAACAAAGGATGTTATTGTATTAGCTAAGAACTAATTGTTACTCATTGGTAGTGAAGCCCTGATTGAATTTATAAACTGTGAGTAATGAAATGGTTCTAAACCCTTTTATATTCTACATATTATCTATATATGCCATGTATGTTGCAGAAAAATTACCCATCTTATGGCATTAAAACCACTTCATGCGATTTTGTATCCAATTGCCTGGAAAAACAAGGGTTCAAATATGGTGCCTGAGAAAGGACTGAGAAAGAAGAAATTGTTAAATTATGCGATTATATTATGAATTAACTGTAAAATAAATTTGAAATTACTTAAAATCCCATGTGATCTTTCCTGTTAAAACTATGTAGATGTACATATTTTTATAGAATATATGTAAAATAAATGTAATAATTATGAAGTCTGTTTTCTGTTGACTGTCTAAGGTTACCAGATGTGAATGAAATACTGCTTCTAATAAGATAAGATGCAGTTTCTAATCCTTCATAAGTGAAAACTGTTGATATTTAAGATGCCGTCATATCAAACTGCCTTTGACCTAAGACAAAAGTTATCCAAAGGTGTTCCTGGAGGTGGATAAGAGGCTACAAAAAGTTCCACATTTGGGAAAAGAGAAGAAAAAATTGGCTTTGCTAGCTGGTTTTCAAAAAATTGAAACTTTCTGATGCTTCTTGGAGGTTTCAAATAAATGCCAGAGATAATGAGCAGAGAGCGGACTGCAGTCAAGCTGAAAGGTGAGTAAACATTTCACATAGGTATTGCCTTGCCATATATCATGTATCCATATAATTTGTTTGTACAACTAAAACACACAGCACCCATACTGAAGTATGTCTGACTTCTCCACCACAAAGTACATCTGAGTGTGTAGACACAGACAGCATAATGTGTCTGAAATTCTTCCAGAACTTTCTTTTCATAGCACTTCACCTACAGCTGTAACTGATAATGCACCACAGAGATGTGACACCTTTCCTGAAAGGTCTTTTGTGGAATACATCTGCTGTACAGTGGGAAAACAAAATATGAGTCCTGACTAAATCTTGTGGTAGAATGGACTCAAACTGGGAAACTGTTCAACACAATTTGCATATTATGCAGATGAAAACCTAATGACAAAAGAGTGTATTGGCAAACTCTGCCTTGTTATCTGGCAATGATGTGTATAGCAGC
>NW_008824467.1:2689362-2700906 GCF_000699105.1 Pygoscelis adeliae | reverse complement strand
CGATGTTATTTCACAATTAAAAAAAATAAAGTCAGAGAAATGTAGTGAGAATCACACATGTAAATAAGATTCACTTGTGACAAACCACGTAATCCCATACAATCCAAGTAATCCAGTTCACTTTGGGACACAGGCATCATGACTGTATGTTATTAATTCTGAATGGTGGAAGAGGGAAAGTAGCCAAGTGCCTACTGAATCCTCATTTCTAGTTTGAGCGGCTGCTTCTTCATCCTTGCTTGCCAGTTCTGAGTGTATTTCAAGGAACATTACTGAGAACAAAATCGAACGCCATCAATATTAATGATCTGAACTAGGAAGATAGCTTTTAGTGTGCAAATTAATTACCCTAATCACAGGGTTTTTTGTATCCATTTTAATGAAATAACTATTTATTTCACTGAGTCCTGAGCTTTTCTTTTGCAAATAAGGCACATTTACATGATAAATACATGAAATTTAAATGGATGACTAAATTAAATTGAGGGGGGAAAAAGACCTTTTTAAATACAATTTTCATAGGAAAAACAGCTAGATTAATGGGTTGGTTAGCTGACTGGCATCTGTGATTAAATCTTTTTAATGTATGTCAAATAGAATTTAATGGACCTCAAGAAATGTCTACATAGTCAGTAATATTCAGGGTTTAGTGAAGATGCATTTTATCCTATTATTGAAGTGTAGACAGCTGAAGGCATATTGCTTGTTGTTGGCCAGTACAGTATAGAGACATTATGGTTGGAAATAATAGTAATATAAATTTGCATTTCTCCTTTCCTATGTTGTGTGCCCTTTCTTCTGAAAATGATTTTTTCTACCTACAGGAATTTAAAACAAGAAACTCCAGGCTAAAATTGTGGTTCTGGTTGTTTGCACAGTCTTCTGATTTCATCACATGCACATTAGTTTCATACTGTTGTTTTCTAATAATGACAAGAAAGGGGAAAATGCCTAGTTCAGAGGGACTTTAAATGTATCTTTTAGATTCTATGTGTTTTGAAAACTTTATTTATTGTCGCAAAGCTTTGAAGGGCTCCATATTCAACAGAAGCAAGATTTGAAACACATTCCAGCTCATTTTTTGATAACAGTCCTGCAGAACAGAGCATCTCTCTCCGCTTGCTTTTTTCCCAGTCGAGCCACCAGAGACATCTCCAGCTTCCTTTGATTTGAAATGATCAATGGCAGCTGCGGCAGGCAGACAGGGTGCCCCAGGCACAATGCAAACAAGTCTCTCTCTCAGCTCACTAGGATTTACATTTCAATTGCTGCCACATTTTTAAAGATAATTATAACCTTTTTATATTAATATTTTTCTGTGGCCTTTCTGATATTTTAACAACATAAATATTAATTTAGCACATCAAGGAGAACAAGCTTTCTTCACTGCAATCGCTTGAACAAAAAATCTCCCAAAAACACAGGGCATCTAACATGGCATCACAATCTCTGAGCATTAGCAACACTTCGAAGGGGGGCTTCTGCTGGATTTGATTTTGCATGGCCCTGCACTGTTTTAAAGATTACCAGAGAATAACCTTTCCTTTTGACTTGAGACCAAACTGTCCTGCTACAAAAGCAGAATGTGTTCACTGTCTGAGCTGACATCTGTGACTTATGCGCCTCCAAACAGTGTGTTTACCATGGTGAAAATTATCAACTAGATATAGCTGCCTTGATAAAATTGATTTTTTTGGAAAGCAAAAAGGAGGACATTGCTGCTGGTGGTATCGAGAATTTCTAAAGAGTTTTGCGTTTCATTATTGCAGTCTTTTTTTATTCTTGTTACCCCTCCAGCCCTTTATATCCTTCCTCTTTTGTGTCAGGAAAAGCCATCATAGTGTACAAACAGATGTTGCTTTACATACCCAGATCATATGTTGGATCCTAATAAATTTTTTTGCAGCCTGCCCTGTAAACATGTAAATGTTTAGTATGTAGCATATTTGACTTATTTTTTTAAATCCTCCCCACTCCTTTTTTTCTTTTCTTCCACAGTTTCTCATGCAACTACAACATTCCTAACTGCCCTTCAGTGCCAAGTATCACTCGTGATTTTTACGTTCAAACACGTGTGGAAATTATAAGTTTTCCATAGCAACTGACAAATAGGGGAATTAATGTATATTACAGAGAAAATTGATACTAGTACCCATCAGATGTTACAAGGAGGTCATTCTGTTGCTCTTCTTGATAAAGTGCAGAGTTACAATCGTTGCCTTGGAATCTTTTTATGGGCAAGACCTTCATTTCCTACACACCAAAGCCATGAGCTTGAGCATTGCTTGAAGCTGACTGGGGGAATAAAACTGCTCATGAAATATGCATGACTAACACATATGCTGCCAGGGGAACTTAGTGTATTATGTATGACCCTTCTGTAATTGTAAGGAAATGATATTCATTTAAATGGATGTTTATGACAGTTAAAGGTACACCTAATGAGACAAAGGTCATATGCCTAAAAACACAGGGTTAGCCCACTATTTCTGGCCTTGTTTGAAAAGACTATACCTTTTTCATAGTTGTTTCTCCAGCACATGTGATCTATATTTATGCAGCTTAAAAGAGTCCCTGTCTTCTGTATTTGGATGCCAAATGCAGTATTAAACTAAATGCAATTCTAGTATTATATGCATACATTGGGGAAATATCTAGACAGCATATTAAGATTTGCATCAAACCTAACTCTTTTTTTCCAGCTCCTGTTGTTTGGGGCAGCTATAGATTTTTTATTTTTATTATTATTTGCCTTTATGAAATGTATGTATTTTTATTTTTTAAAAAATCAAACCCAAGTCTCCTAAAGGGGATAGCTTTTTTCAGCTTACAAAATAACTGCAACATAGCTTGTACATTTCTGCTTCTATCAGCCCTCCTCCATGCAAAACAGGTTTTGAGCAATAAGTTTTAGTTTGTTTCTTCCTAAACTGTAGCATTCTTTCTTATAGTATGGATCTGGCTTTATCTTTGCATGAATACTTTCTCAGAGTTTAGGGAGAGATGTTACACAGAACATTACACACAGCATCCTTCAGTGAAAGACAGGTTCGGTGCAATAAATGAACCTTTTGATTAGTGCCACAGAGCTTCACCAGAGGTTCCTCTCTCAGAGTTATGGGTGTCCACAAAGATCCCTGAAACTTTCTTGCAGTGCTTGTGAGAATGAATCTACAGCCCAGCAAAGCCTCTAAGTCAAAGAAGAGAAAATCAGTTTACCACAATTCAAATCACTGATAGGAGAAGCTGACAAATTTCAAGACCTGTGACTGCTCCAGAAGTGAAACTGAGTCTGGATGTTATTATGCTCAAGGAAGTGTGCCAAGTTTGTCTAATACCATTGATTTAATACCACATCATCAACAGTACGGAAAGCAGCTGATAAATCTAAAAAAAATCACAGCGGGTAGATACTTGATCTTCCTTCAGGCCAAGAGAATATTGACCAACGCAGTACTGCTGCTGTACTATAACAGGCTTGAAGCCAGGTCATCTAGGGTAGAAGAAAGAACTGCAGATATTTCAGAAAATTTTTTTTTATACTATGTCCAAGAAAAGATGGTTTGAAAAAGACAGATAATTAGTCAAGTGTCAGAAAGCTCAAAAATATCAGCCCTTTCCCCTCCCCATGCCCTGAGTTTCTGAAGAAGCACAGGCTTGGAGCTTTCTGTTTGGCCTTTCCTCTTTAGGATGGACATGGGTCCTCTTCAGACCTGGGCTTCTCCTCATTCTCCTCAACATGTCATGCCAGTTAATAGTCACATAGAGTACCTGCCCATATTCCTTGAAGTTCATGAAAAAACTGTTTTTTTCACTTAGGTTACCATGTAATGTCCATGAAACCCTGAAGTCAAAATAATTCTCTTTCCGTTTCTTGTAGCAGCAGTAAAGGAGTGGCCTTGCAACTGCATCCCAGAGCAGGTTCATTTTTTCTGCTGATAAGAGAGATATCACTCAGTCTGCTGATGTAAGTTCAGGGAAAAAAAAAAAAGCAAGCCTAGAACAGTTCCACAATAAATAGTTTCAAGACGCTTAATTATTAAATTGCTGTTTCATTCTATCTGGTATGAGAAATTCTCTGCATGAGAATATTTGTACTGAAACACTAACAAGAGTTATCGTGGGGTTCACACATGTAAACAAGAACAGAATCTGATCTGCTTTTTGCAGTGCTTTTTTTGCAGAGCTGAGTTCAGAACATGGGTCTCCGAATCCAGTCCACTCCATGAAGTAGGGTGATGTGAAGATTGCAAAAGATGCAGTATAACTTGAAGAAAATCTACAACTGTACAAAGCACAATCTACTTGTCTTTTCAATTTATCTATTTTCTTGCAGCATGGGTAGCATGCACCCCATTCCTGACAGTAGCTCCAGCCCACTTGCCTGCTGTCAGGGGCTACTAGCTGCTAAAAGTTCTCTCTAAAAATCCACCTCAGGTAAAGTCAACAGGAAAAAGAAAAGAAAACTGGAAAAATATGCTGGACACAGTCTCAGTTGGGTGTTACTAACACTACATATTCCTCTGATTTAGCAATCAACTGAGAATTTTTTATTAGTCTTCTGTAGCAAAACCTTACATAGGAGGTTACAAGTTTTGGTTGTAACCAGCCCAAGACATCTGTATATAATACCAAATATAATACCGACAGTGACAGCAGCATAAGGAGCTCTAGTGGACACTGATAATTCAGTTGTGCTGCCTAAATCCCACATGTACACCTGCAAGCTGCCTCTTAGCCTGAACAATCGAAGGAAAAGGGAAAGAATAGTTTGCTGGAGGTTTTGGAAAGCTGGAGGTGGTTAAAACAGCTGATAAACCTTTTTCCATTAAAATCTGAAAGAAGAGAAGAATTCAAGAGCCCACAAAATGTGCTTAGGTGACTGAATCACACTCTCTTCAAAAGCAAATATCTCTTCAGTGTTCTGAATACACTCTGACAGCTTAGACTGCACACACCTCTTCTGAACCTAGATTTTATGTAAATTAATTAAGTTAATTAGCAGGAAACATTGAACTTATGCCATTAAACCTATTCCTGTCCTTGAAACAGAAACAAATTTTCCCAGCACAGTCAGAAAATGGGAAAAGGGGTTGTTTGTTTTCTTTTTTTTTTAATCTCTTGTGAGGAGATACTGTATCTTTTATCCATCTTGCTACTTAAATAGAAGCTGTAAGAAGTCTGTCACTCACAAGCGTACATTTATACCAGGCACCATCCATAAGGAGTGCATCACATCAATATACTGCTGCCTGCCAACGGCAGTGATTCCTTTTCAACAGGCATGAACTCCCTGCACTTTTCTTTTACTCTGTGAATTATTAGAAAACCAAGAGCAGAGATAAGAATGAAAAATAAGAAGAGAGACTACCCAGCATGATTTTGAAATATTTTATCAAACAATTTTGCCTGAACAGTACATGCACAGGAAGGTAGTGGCTCTGTGAACACTGTATAAGTTCCTTAAACAGACATACAGATACACAGTGTTTGTGTATCATAATGCTCAGAGTGCTGTGGAGATAATGATTCACTATTCTAACTATGCAGATTGCTAGAGGGATATTCTTGGGATTATCATCACTAAGTCTGTCTTTTCTTTTTCTTTTTTTTTTTTTTTTTCTGAGATCAATTAAGAAACAGCAGTCCTTTTCTTCTTGATATTGTTTATTTTTTGTCTTTTGATAACTCTAGGGCTTTCCCTGCCTTTGTGGTATGACAGTGGTGAAAAATTCATGTGAGATAAAGCTCAGTGCAATACAGTTCCAAAAAGTAATTTTTCATGCTGCTGCTGAGGCTGTTAAAATTGCAGAGATATTACCTATCTTAAGGTATGAATTAGGTGATTTCAATTACCTTGTAAAATGTTAGCGTTAGAAGCAGATACCTAAAAGGACCAAATACCCCAAATCCTCTTCAGTTCTGCCTTCCAAGTGATATGTTTAGCTTTATTTTTCACACTTGCAGCATTACCTGTAAAGCATTCTAAACCAAATAGTCATTTGATGAAACAATTCAAAATGTCTATGGGGGGCAATGGGACAATTTCATTTTTGTAATATTTAAGGTTAACCACCCCTAAGTAAAAAAACCACGTGCTTTGCAGAGGACATTTTCCATGGAAATATTCTCCTTACTGTTGGTTCAGATCATGATGGTAAGTACCATTGTACTACCATTTTATTTTATTTCAGAATCACACTTTCAAAGCACATCTTCTGATTGTTGTCACTTACCAGGCAATGACACACATGGCGAAGCAGTGTTGTAGTGCATGAACTGGATTATGGCATACGCATCTAATGCACTCCCATTGCTAATGGACACCAAATACACGGGACCCGACTGGAGCCAGTCTTCTTGAACTGGGTGTAAAGTGCTCTTTGCTTTCTCAGAACCACCTAAGTTTTTCTACGGATCTGCTTCTAGGGTGCTTCACCCCTTGCCAAGGTACACATGGCCTGAAGCACTATGAGCTACGAGAGTGCAAATCTGACTCTCCTGGAACAGATGGCAAAAAGTCTAGTGACACAGGCAAAATGAGTATTCAGTGGTTAATTGCATTCTTGGCTGTTAAAGTAATAATTCTGACAATGGCAAATAAAATGGTGTTGTTTATCAATGGCTTTGTTTCCAAATTATTTTGCATGCACAATTATAGCTTGTACCTTCATGTTATGCCTCAATTTGGTAATATTTTTTTTTTTAAAGATGACCTTAGATGATTCCCTACTTATTCTCCTTTTGTGGTTTGTGGTGGGTTTTTTTTACATTTATTGACCATTCACATACACATCCTAGTTCACAACTCAATTTTAATTAAAACTTCTTTTCACTCATGAGGTTGGTGACTTCTTTAAATGTCGTTTTCTTCACTAGTCAGAATTTCCCAAGCTCTCCTGTGTCTACCTTTAGTTTTAACAGTGATCAGTTCATACAAATCTATTGTCTTGCCTATAAGAACTGTTCATTTATTCATAAGGTGCCATCAGTAGAGATGGAGCAGAAAAGGACAACCTGAAAGTCATCCTGAAACAGCAGCAACAGATAACAAGTTAGGACAGCCCATTATTTTATTACCTAGAGCCATATGTCAAGGAGTAACAAAGAAATCACAACAATATACTGAAGTGCTGTTGTGTATAGAGTCTGAGAGAGATCTACTGAATAGTAAACCTTGAATAATAAGAATTACTCTTCTGAGTATTTAATCCCAAAAGATGATAGAAAACAGAAAGAAGAAAAAACCTGCAAATTAGAAAGATTTTATAATTTCATGTCTGTATTCTGCTACGCTAGCTACAGCAAAGAGCTTTTTAATCTTCTCCCTGAAGGATACTTTGAAAACTTACCAAATAAGCATTATGCTAGGAGGAAAAAAAGTCTTTGTGTATGGGGGGGCTGGGAGGTAGGCAGGTGGAAGAAAGAAATTGCAGAATCAAGCTACAATGAACGTTAGTGTTAGCATGCATGGATATTGCAAACAACTAGGAGATCAGAGAGTAATCAACAGTAATACTGGAAACCTCAGCCTAGGCTTCTACTGGCTCTTAGTTGTTTAGAAGTATAAATGTATAAAGTTGAATGATAATTTTCTTTATGGCCTAATAAACCTGCCTAATATCATTTCCCCTGCTGTATCTTTTCTACATGCACACTAAGACGTATGCATACACACACTTATATCTACCTGCGTAACCTGATTGTACTTGAAACCAATTCCTTCTAGAACAGCTTCCCTGCTGTATCAAGGCTACTAGTACAGTTTCAGCTATTTATACATCTCAGACGGACTCACAGAGCCTGTTCTTTTGCTCAGTAGAAAGTCTTCAGAAAAGGTTCTCAAGCAGTGTCTAACAGCATCTTATTTATTGGGAGTTTATTTTTTCCCTTGTCAGGATAACCATTTTGTGGGAGATATAACCAAGATCTTGAGACTGCCTGCTTCTGGCTCAGTCCTGGTACCCAGCACTTGAGGCATCTGTGATCCTCGGAGGCCCAGCAGCAGTTCTTGCAGCAGGCTAACTCACGCGGCTTGTGAAACAAAAGGAGTTTCTCTGAGCAAGCTTATCTGCATTAACAACACTTGATTCTAGATAGTTGCAGTGCACCAACAATTGGAACTAAAAGAATAACTGTGGCTGAGCAGAACAAACCTCCAACTGTGAAGCAATTATAGTGCTGTTGAATGGCTGATTGCTTGTGTGTGGTCCCCTTGGTTCCCTGATGCGGTGTGCTTATAGTTTTGCAATTGGATAAAATAGATTGGAATGAGTGCTGTCATACAGAACTGCCAGCTGTTCCACTGTTAATAAAGACACTATTTAGCTATTAATACATCCCATTCTTCTCTGCTGTGCTTATTCAAACAAACTATCTTTGTTTGTAGAGAGGGTGTGACTGCACCTGTTCTGGATTCAGGAATCCACAGCCTATGAGAGACCCCTTGATATTCTTCAATAACAATGCTAGTTTCCAGCCAGAGCTCCATACAAAGACCAGACAGAATGGGCTTGCTTTTCCAACAGATTTAACAGACAATGTTCTAAAAATATACAGGCTTTGGAGTTAGCTTCCTACTGCTCGTGCTTATGCCTTTACTTATTAGACCAGCTAGTTCACTTTCAGTACGAGGACCCTTTATCAGCACTCAGGTTTTAATTTTTAGTATTTCATAGGAACAAAAAAAAAAGTGCTAAAATAAGTAGAACTTGAGGGGATTGCTTAAGTCATCCTTTGTATTAGATTTTACTGGACAGTCAAGTCTTGATTCCTTGCATTCTGAGGTAACGGAAGAAAAGGGCCAAGTCTTCTGGCATAAGACCATTGCAGCCAGCTGACTTTAATTAAAAGAGATTTATTTTTAGAATACATGGAATATTTTCCATCTATATGGACTGTCTAGAAACTGTATTTTGTTGTGTTAGTAAAAGAAAACTGATGCTAAACCTGGCTTAAAAAGAAAAAAAAGCCATACTAGAATAGCCCTAAAAAACTGATTTCATAAATTTGCAGTGATATATGGCTGGTGCTTTTTTAATAAGCTTAGATGTTAGAAGGGGATGAAGGTTGCAGGTGGCCTGTGATGATCCCAGGTCCTTCATTTGGATCCACTAATGACTTGCAATATGAACTTGGGGAAGGCCTTTCTTTTTTCTCTATAGAGAAATGTTGCTGTTATGATCAAGTTCAAATGTGGGAAAAGTTCACCATAACTGCCAGTGGTGCTTACCTAGGTTATAGATAGCAAGCACATTTCTCTAGTCTTCTTCCACATTGATTTAAGCCAATGACAAATACTCTGAAAATCCCTTGCCTTCTTTAGACAGTAAGCTTGGAATAGAGTGAGAAGCTATCTCCTTAATATAATCCCATTTCTAAAGCTAATTTGTAGCATATTAAAGCAAATGGCTCTATTAATTTTAATTAATGAGTAATGATGCGTAATGTAATAACCGCAGACTAAATATCAGTCCAGACCTTGGATCTATGACTGGCTGTGATAAAGGGTGTGAAAGCACTGCTTCTTGGCTTATATAATGTCTTTAAACTGGGAAAAAAACAAAAAATCACTGCTAAAAGTCAGTGCTGATTACTTTAGAGCACACTGATTAAGGGTTTTTTTAAATAATCTGGGTTGATTAAATAAAATATCAGTCCAGAGATACTGATCATTGGCTGTACTTTTTGTTTAAATCTAGGGCCAACTTTCAAATACAAACTTAGATATATAAATCCTCTGAGAAACCCAAGTATGAGTACCTTCCAGGTAAGCAAATAACCAAAGTGAATGCTAGGATACTGCCAAGAAAAAGAAAATGTTTTCAAATTCACTTTTAACTAAAGTTAAAAACTCCACATTTTTTAAGTTTTGAGTTCACAGAAAGAAGGAAAATTTATTTGTACTTGCCCAAAGTAAATTATTTGGAAGTTTTCACAGAGTAATTACATATTGTTTTAAGATAGTGTTTAAAAGCTAAGTAGAAAAAAATGTAGTTTATAACAGTAAGAATTTAGCTACAGTGCATACCTACTAACTGTCAGCAAAAAGAATTTACTAACTCTGAGACCCATATCTCTGGCTAGAACTAGATTTATTCTCTAGAATTATCCACTACCTAACCAGACAAGATATTAAGATGAATACTAGTAAGAAGCTGTTTCTTTAAGTCATTCCCTGCTCTGGTTTCATTTCCTACTGCAAATTTTGGAGGTTCCATATTTGCAAGATGGGTATGAGGGTTTGAGAAGGGTGGGCACAGCTCTGACTAGTCCTGTGCTTGGTGCTTAAGGAGTGGGCTGCAGCTGCAGCTCCTGACTATGCCATGCACTTTCTGAATAAACTTGAGAAAAATGTCTCATCTCTGGAGCACCCATATCTAAGCGCAATAAGAAATGGTGAAGACAAACCTATTTATTACTTTCAAGACCTTCCATCTGCCTTCTCTGTTTAGATGGGAAGCTTTTCTGGTCAGATGCTGTTCCTTAATTTGGGCCTATATAATGACGAGTGTAATGAATAGCTATTTCTGGTGGTGCTCCTCTGTGTTAGTACAAATAAATAGATAATAAAATAGATGATGAAATGCCCTTCATGCCTTCTTGCCATGTGAAGATCATTCAAAAATTATCTGCCTAGGTAATTGTTTTGTTGTCTGGCTCAACTTTTCTTTAAACTCTATGGGAAAATAAAAACAGTAAATGCAGTATTTTGTGGGCTGCACAAAAGAAAAAGAGAGAAGAAAGAGGGAAGTAAACTAAAAGAGCTAAATATAAATATAAATAATACAAATATATAGCATTTTTTTTGAGGAAAGAAAGCACTTGAATTTGTCCATCCGGTGCAATTTGTTTTAACATTCCATTATTTACAAATATCATGTATCAGCTCACTTGTTTGGGTTTGCATTATTGATGTGCTTTTTTGTTAAACTAGGCCAGTGAAATATTTAAAAAGAGGCATTTTGTAATATGAATAAACAGAGAACAAAATGAAAGGAATCTGTGCTGATGACTTGTGAAGGTTACATTAAACACATTTATTCCTAGTTGCAGATTGCACTTATGTGTAAGTCTCACAGTATAACTCTGGGTTCAGTTCTGTCTTGCTAACCAGTTTTACTCCGATGTAAATCCTTTGACTTCTTGGAGTTACTCCTAATGCATAGCAATGTAAGCAGGAAGAGATCAGGCCACAAATGTTTTTCCCATATCTGTAACTTGTCAAAAGATAACAGCTGAAGAATATTATCATCTCTAAAGGACTGAAGCAAATATTTGTAAATGTTAATATTTTGAGAGAAGATGAGATTTTACTTTTCCTAGAGGCATTTGTTTGTAACATTGACACATAATAATAAACCCCACAGTGAATGATAAAATGTCATTTACAAATTCTGACTTTCTGAATGTTTTTTTACAGAATTGGCACTGAGATGATGGATAAACCACCTGCCATAAAACATCTGGGATTAATCCTTAAAAAGGAAGAAAACCTGTCCAAGCTGATGTCATTGCAAAACGTTTGATTACCTTGAAAGTGAG